>NC_135497.1:469099340-469336840 GCF_052857255.1 Amblyomma americanum
TCATCAGCGTTAACGTCAGTACCGACTGGGCGTGCGGAAAACAGCTCCGCTCCGTCGCAGTGGGACTTTGGAGGTGCCAGGAACGTTGATGTGCGTTAAAGGAACTGCCTGGAACACGAATCGTTCCTTGGCAGCAGTGGCAGCGCAGCTGGCTACGTTTCTGAGCTTCCATCTCATCTGTTTTTACATAATCCCGATATTTATTCCTGCGAAAGCCTGTGCCAGAACAAGCAAGAAGGAAATCATCAGCGTTAACGTCAGTACCGACTAGGCGTGCGGAAAATAGCTCCGCTCCGGCGCAGTGGGACTTTGGAGGTGCCAGGAACGTTGAAGTGCGTTAAAGGAACAGTCCGGAACACGAACCGTTCCTTGGCAGCACTGGCAGCGCAGCTGGCTACGTTTCTGAGCTTCCATTTCATCTGTTTTTACAGAATCCCGATATTTATTCCTGCGCAAGCCTGTGCCAGAACAAGCAAGAAGGAAATCATCAGCGTTGACGTCAGTACCGACTGGGCGTGTGGAAACTAGCTTCGCTCCGGCGCAGTGGGACTTTGGAGGCGCCAGGAACGTTGAAGTGCGTAAAAGGAACTGTCCGGAACACGAACCGTTCCTTCGCAGCAGTGGCAACGCAGCTGGCTACGTTTCTGAGCTTCCATCTCATCTGTTTTTACATAATCCCGATATTTCTTCCTGCGAAAGCCTGTGCCAGAGCAAGCAAGAAGGAAATCATCAGCGTGGACGTCAGTACCGACTGGGCGTGAGGAAACTAGCTTCGCTTCGGCGCAGTGGGACTTTGGAGGTGCCAGGAACGTTGACGTGCATTAAAGGAACTGTCTGGAACACGAACCGTTCCTTGGCAGCAGTGGCAGCGCAGCTGGCTACGTTTCTGAGCTTCCATCTCATCAGTTTTTACAGACTCCCGATATTGATTCCTGCGCGGGCCTCTGCCAAAACAAGCAAGAAGGAAATCATCAGCGTTGACGTCAGTACCGACTGGGCGCGCGGCAAATAGCTTCGCTCCGGCGCAGTCGGACTTTGGAGGCGCCAGGAACGTTGACGTGCGTTAAAGGAACTGTCCGCAACACGAACCGTTCCTTGGCAGCAGTGGCAGCGCAGCTGGCTACGTTTCTGAGCTTCAATCTCATATGTTTTTACTGACTACCGATATTCATTCCTGCGCAGGCCTGTGCCAGAACAAGCAAGAAGGAAATCATCAGCGTTGACGTCAGTACCGACTGGGCGGGCGGAAACTAGCTTCGCTCCGGAGCAGTGGGACTTTGGAGGCGCCAGGAACGTTGAAGTGCTTAAAAGGAACTGTCCGGAACACGAACCGTTCCTTGGCAGCAGTGGCAGCGCAGCTGGCTACGTTTCTGAGCTTCCATCTCATCTGTTTTTACATAATCCCGATATTTATTCCTGCAAAAGCCTGTGCCAGAGCAAGCAAGAAGGAAATCATCAACGTGGACGTCAGTACCGACTGGGCGTGCGGAAACTAGCTTCGCTCCGGTGCAGTGGGACTTTGGAGGCGCCAGGAACGTTGAAGTGCGTAAAAGGAACTGTCCGGAACACAAACCGTTCCTTGGCAGCAGTGGCAGCGCAGCTGGCTACGTTTCTGAGCTTCCACCTCTTCTGTTTTTACAGAATCCCGATATTTATTCCTGCGCAAGCCTGTGCCAGTGCAAGCAAGAAGGAAATCATCAGCGTTGACGTAAGTACCGACTGGGCGTGCGGAAACTAGCTTCGCTCCGGCGCAGTCGGACTTTGGAGGCGCCAGGAACGTTGAAGTGCGTAAAAGGAACTGTCCGGAACACGAACCGTTCCTTCGCAGCAGTGGCAACGCAGCTGGCTACGTTTCTGAGCTTCCATCTCATCTGTTTTTACATAATCCGGATATTTCTTCCTGCGAAAGCCTGTGCCAGAGCCAGCAAGAAGGAAATCATCAACGTTGACGTCAGTACCGACTGGGCCCGCGGCAAATAGCTTCGCTCCGGCGCAGTCGGACTTTGGAGGCGCCAGGAACGTTGAAGTGCGTTAAAGGAACAGTCCGGAACACGAACCGTTCCTTGGCAGCACTGGCAGCGCAGCTGGCTACGTTTCTGAGCTTCCATCTCATCTGTTTTTACAGAATCCCGATATTTATTTCTGCGCAAGCCTGTGCCAGAACAAGCAAGAAGGAAATCATCAGCGTTAACGTCAGTACCGACTGGGCGTGCGGAAAACAGCTCCGCTCCGTCGCAGTGGGACTTTGGAGGTGCCAGGAACGTTGATGTGCGTTAAAGGAACTGCCTGGAACACGAATCGTTCCTTGGCAGCAGTGGCAGCGCAGCTGGCTACGTTTCTGAGCTTCCATCTCATCTGTTTTTACAGACTCCCGATATTCATTCCTGCGCATGCCTGTGCCAAAACAAGCAAGAAGGAAATCATCAGCGTTGACGTCAGTACCGACTGGGCGCGCAGCAAATAGCTTCGCTCCGGCGCAGTCGGACTTTGGAGGCGCCAGGAACGTTGAAGTGCATTAAAGGAATTGTCCGGAACACGAACCGTTCCTTGGCAGCATTGGCAGCGCAGCTGGCTACGTTTCTGAGCTTCCATCTCATCTGTTTTTACAGAATCCCGATATTTATTCCTGCGCAAGCCTGTGACAGAACAAGCAAGAAGGAAATCATCAGCGTTGACGTCAGTACCGACTGGGAGTGCGGAACCTAGCTTCGCTCCGGCGCAGTGGGACTTTGGAGGCGCCAGGAACGTTGAAGAGCTTAAAAGGAACTGTCCGGAACACGACCCGTTCCTTGGCAGCAGTGGCAGCGCAGCTGGCTACGTTTCTGAGCTTCCATCTCATCTGTTTTTACATAATCCCGATATTTATTCCTGCGAAAGCCTGTGCCAGAACAAGCAAGAAGGAAATCATCAGCGTTAACGTCAGTACCGACTAGGCGTGCGGAAAATAGCTCCGCTCCGGCGCAGTGGGACTTTGGAGGTGCCAGGAACGTTGAAGTGCGTTAATGGAACAGTCCGGAACACGAGCCGTTCCTTGGCAGCACTGGCAGCGCAGCTGGCTACGTTTCTGAGCTTCCATTTTATCTGTTTTTACAGAATCCCGATATTTATTCCTGCGCAAGCCTGTGCCAGAACAAGCAAGAAGGAAATCATCAGCGTTGACGTCACTCCCGACTGGGCGTGTGGAAACTAGCTTCGCTCCGGCGCAGTGGGACTTTGGAGGCGCCAGGAACGTTGAAGTGCGTAAAAGGAACTGTCCGGAAAACGAACCGTTCCTTCGCAGCAGTGGCAACGCAGCTGGCTACGTTTCTGAGCTTCCATCTCATCTGTTTTTACATAATCCCGATATTTCTTCCTGCGAAAGCCTGTGCCAGAGCAAGCAAGAAGGAAATCATCAGCGTGGACGTCAGTACCGACTGGGCGTGAGGAAACTAGCTTCGCTTCGGCGCAGTGGGACTTTGGAGGTGCCAGGAACGTTGACGTGCAATAAAGGAACTGTCTGGAACACGAACCGTTCCTTGGCAGCAGTGGCAGCGCAGCTGGCTACGTTTCTGAGCTTCCATCTCATCAGTTTTTACAGACTCCCGATATTGATTCCTGCGCGGGCCTCTGCCAAAACAAGCAAGAAGGAAATCATCAGCGTTGACGTCAGTACCGACTGGGCGCGCGGCAAATAGCTTCGCTCCGGCGCAGTCGGACTTTGGAGGCGCCAGGAACGTTGACGTGCGTTAAAGGAACTGTCCGCAACACGAACCGTTCCTTGGCAGCAGTGGCAGCGCAGCTGGCTACGTTTCTGAGCTTCAATCTCATATGTTTTTACTGACTACCGATATTCATTCCTGCGCAGGCCTGTGCCAGAACAAGCAAGAAGGAAATCATCAGCGTTGACGTCAGTACCGACTGGGCGGGCGGAAACTAGCTTCGCTCCGGAGCAGTGGGACTTTGGAGGCGCCAGGAACGTTGAAGTGCTTAAAAGGAACTGTCCGGAACACGAACCGTTCCTTGGCAGCAGTGGCAGCGCAGCTGGCTACGTTTCTGAGCTTCCATCTCATCTGTTTTTACATAATCCCGATATTTATTCCTGCGAAAGCCTGTGCCAGAGCAAGCAAGAAGGAAATCATCAACGTGGACGTCAGTACCGACTGGGCGTGCGGAAACTAGCTTCGCTCCGGTGCAGTGGGACTTTGGAGGCGCCAGGAACGTTGAAGTGCGTAAAAGGAACTGTCCGGAACACAAACTGTTCCTTGGCAGCAGTGGCTGCGCAGCTGGCTACGTTTCTGAGCTTCCACCTCTTCTGTTTTTACAGAATCCCGATATTTATTCCTGCGCAAGCCTGTGCCAGTGCAAGCAAGAAGGAAATCATCAGCGTTGACGTAAGTACCGACTGGGCGTGCGGAAACTAGCTTCGCTCCGGCGCAGTCGGACTTTGGAGGCGCCAGGAACGTTGAAGTGCGTAAAAGGAACTGTCCGGAACACGAACCGTTCCTTCGCAGCAGTGGCAACGCAGCTGGCTACGTTTCTGAGCTTCCATCTCATCTGTTTTTACATAATCCGGATATTTCTTCCTGCGAAAGCCTGTGCCAGAGCCAGCAAGAAGGAAATCATCAACGTTGACGTCAGTACCGACTGGGCGTGAGGAAACTATCTTCGCTCCGGAGCAGTGGGACTTTGGAGGCGCCAGGAACGTTGAAGTGCTTAAAAGGAACTGTCCGGAACACGAACCGTTCCTTGGCAGCAGTGGCAGCGCAGCTGGCTACGTTTCTGAGCTTCCATCTCATCTGTTTTTACATAATCCCGATATTTATTCCTGCGAAAGCCTGTGCCAGAGCAAGCAAGAAGGAAATCATCAACGTGGACGTCAGTACCGACTGGGCGCGCGGCAAATAGCTTCGCTCCGGCGCAGTCGGACTTTGGAGGCGCCAGGAACGTTGAAGTGCGTTAAAGGAACAGTCCGGAACACGAACCGTTCCTTGGCAGCACTGGCAGCGCAGCTGGCTACGTTTCTGAGCTTCCATCTCATCTGTTTTTACAGAATCCCGATATTTATTTCTGCGCAAGCCTGTGCCAGAACAAGCAAGAAGGAAATCATCAGCGTTAACGTCAGTACCGACTGGGCGTGCGGAAAACAGCTCCGCTCCGTCGCAGTGGGACTTTGGAGGTGCCAGGAACGTTGATGTGCGTTAAAGGAACTGCCTGGAACACGAATCGTTCCTTGGCAGCAGTGGCAGCGCAGCTGGCTACGTTTCTGAGCTTCCATCTCATCTGTTTTTACAGACTCCAGATATTCATTCCTGCGCAGGCCTGTGCCAAAACAAGCAAGAAGGAAATCATCAGCGTTGACGTCAGTACCGACTGGGCGCGCAGCAAATAGCTTCGCTCCGGCGCAGTCGGACTTTGGAGGCGCCAGGAACGTTGAAGTGCATTAAAGGAATTGTCCGGAACACGAACCGTTCCTTGGCAGCATTGGCAGCGCAGCTGGCTACGTTTCTGAGCTTCCATCTCATCTGTTTTTACAGAATCCCGATATTTATTCCTGCGCAAGCCTGTGACAGAACAAGCAAGAAGGAAATCATCAGCGTTGACGTCAGTACCGACTGGGAGTGCGGAACCTAGCTTCGCTCCGGAGCAGTGGGACTTTGGAGGCGCCAGGAACGTTGAAGTGCTTAAAAGGAACTGTCCGGAATACGAACCGTTCCTTGGCAGCAGTGGCAGCGCAGCTGGCTACGTTTCTGAGCTTCCATCTCATCTGTTTTTACATAATCCCGATATTTATTCCAGCGAAAGCCTGTGCCAGAGCAAGCAAGAAGGAAATCATCAACGTGGACGTCAGTACCGACTAGGCGTACGGAAAATAGCTCCGCTCCGGCGCAGTGGGACTTTGGAGGTGCCAGGAACGTTGAAGTGCGTTAAAGGAACAGTCCGGAACACGAACCGTTCCTTGGCAGCACTGGCAGCGCTGCTGGCTACGTTTCTGAGCTTCCATTTCATCTGTTTTTACAGAATCCCGATATTTATTCCTGCGCAAGCCTGTGCCAGAACAAGCAAGAAGGAAATCATCAGCGTTGACGTCAGTACCGACTGGGCGTGTGGAAACTAGCTTCGCTCCGGCGCAGTGGGACTTTGGAGGCGCCAGGAACGTTGAAGTGCTTAAAAGGAACTGTCCGGAACACGAACCGTTCCTTGGCAGCAGTGGCAGCGCAGCTGGCTACGTTTCTGAGCTTCCATCTCATCTGTTTTTACATAATCCCGATATTTATTCCTGCGAAAGCCTGTGCCAGAGCAAGCAAGAAGGAAATCATCAACGTGGACGTCAGCACCGACTGGGCGTGCGGAAACTAGCTTCGCTCCGGTGCAGTGGGACTTTGGAGGCGCCAGGAACGTTGAAGTGCGTAAAAGGAACTGTCCGGAACACAAACCGTTCCTTGGCAGCAGTGGCAGCGCAGCTGGCTACGTTTCTGAGCTTCCACCTCTTCTGTTTTTACAGAATCCCGATATTTATACCTGCGCAAGCCTGTGCCAGTGCAAGCAAGAAGGAAATCATCAGCGTTGACGTAAGTACCGACTGGGCGTGCGTAAACTAGCTTCGCTCCGGCGCAGTCGGACTTTGGAGGCGCCAGGAACGTTGAAGTGCGTAAAAGGAACTATCCGGAACACGAACCGTTCCTTCGCAGCAGTGGCAACGCAGCTGGCTACGTTTCTGAGCTTCCATCTCATCTGTTTTTACATAATCCGGATATTTCTTCCTGCGAAAGCCTGTGCCAGAGCCAGCAAGAAGGAAATCATCAACGTTGACGTCAGTACCGACTGGGCGTGAGGAAACTAGCTTCGCTTCGGCGCAGTGGGACTTTGGAGGTGCCAGGAACGTTGACGTGCATTAAAGGAACTGTCTGGAACACGAACCGTTCCTTGGCAGCAGTGGCAGCGCAGCTGGCTACGTTTCTGAGCTTCCATCTCATCTGTTTTAACAGACTCCCGATATTCATTCCTGCGCGGGCCTCTGCCAAAACAAGCAAGAAGGAAATCATCAGCGTTGACGTCAGTACCGACTGGGCGCGCGGCACATAGCTTCGCTCCGGCGCAGTCGGACTTTGGAGGCGCCAGGAACGTTGAAGTGCGTTAAAGGAACAGTCCGGAACACGAACCGTTCCTTGGCAGCACTGGCAGCGCAGCTGGCTACGTTTCTGAGCTTCCATCTCATCTGTTTTTACAGAATCCCGATATTTATTTCTGCGCAAGCCTGTGCCAGAACAAGCAAGAAGGAAATCATCAGCGTTAACGTCAGTACCGACTGGGCGTGCGGAAAATAGCTCCGCTCCGTCGCAGTGGGACTTTGGAGGTGCCAGGAACGTTGATGTGCGTTAAAGGAACTGCCTGGAACACGAATCGTTCCTTGGCAGCAGTGGCAGCGCAGCTGGCTACGTTTCTGAGCTTCCATCTCATCTGTTTTTACAGACTCCCGATATTCATTCCTGCGCAGGCCTGTGCCAAAACAAGCAAGAAGGAAATCATCAGCGTTGACGTCAGTACCGACTGGGCGCGCAGCAAATAGCTTCGCTCCGGCGCAGTCGGACTTTGGAGGCGCCAGGAACGTTGAAGTGCATTAAAGGAATTGTCCGGAACACGAACCGTTCCTTGGCAGCATTGGCAGCGCAGCTGGCTACGTTTCTGAGCTTCCATCTCATCTGTTTTTACAGAATCCCGATATTTATTCCTGCGCAAGCCTGTGACAGAACAAGCAAGAAGGAAATCATCAGCGTTGACGTCAGTACCGACTGGGAGTGCGGAACCTAGCTTCGCTCCGGCGCAGTGGGACTTTGGAGGCGCCAGGAACGTTGAAGTGCTTAAAAGGAACTGTCCGGAACACGAACCGTTCCTTGGCAGCAGTGGCAGCGCAGCTGGCTACGTTTCTGAGCTTCCATCTCATCTGTTTTTACATAATCCCGATATTTATTCCTGCGAAAGCCTGTGCCAGAACAAGCAAGAAGGAAATCATCAGCGTTAACGTCAGTACCGACTAGGCGTGCGGAAAATAGCTCCGCTCCGGCGCAGTGGGACTTTGGAGGTGCCAGGAACGTTGAAGTGCGTTAAAGGAACAGTCCGGAACACGAACCGTTCCTTGGCAGCACTGGCAGCGCAGCTGGCTACGTTTCTGAGCTTCCATTTCATCTGTTTTTACAGAATCCCGATATTTATTCCTGCGCAAGCCTGTGCCAGAACAAGCAAGAAGGAAATCATCAGCGTTGACGTCAGTACCGACTGGGCGTGTGGAAACTAGCTTCGCTCCGGCGCAGTGGGACTTTGGAGGCGCCAGGAACGTTGAAGTGCGTAAAAGGAACTGTCCGGAACACGAACCGTTCCTTCGCAGCAGTGGCAACGCAGCTGGCTACGTTTCTGAGCTTCCATCTCATCTGTTTTTACATAATCCCGATATTTCTTCCTGCGAAAGCCTGTGCCAGAGCAAGCAAGAAGGAAATCATCAGCGTGGACGTCAGTACCGACTGGGCGTGAGGAAACTAGCTTCGCTTCGGCGCAGTGGGACTTTGGAGGTGCCAGGAACGTTGACGTGCATTAAAGGAACTGTCTGGAACACGAACCGTTCCTTGGCAGCAGTGGCAGCGCAGCTGGCTACGTTTCTGAGCTTCCATCTCATCAGTTTTTACAGACTCCCGATATTGATTCCTGCGCGGGCCTCTGCCAAAACAGCAAGAAGGAAATCATCAGCGTTGACGTCAGTACCGACTGGGCGCGCGGCAAATAGCTTCGCTCCGGCGCAGTCGGACTTTGGAGGCGCCAGGAACGTTGACGTGCGTTAAAGGAACTGTCCGCAACACGAACCGTTCCTTGGCAGCAGTGGCAGCGCAGCTGGCTACGTTTCTGAGCTTCAATCTCATATGTTTTTACTGACTACCGATATTCATTCCTGCGCAGGCCTGTGCCAGAACAAGCAAGAAGGAAATCATCAGCGTTGACGTCAGTACCGACTGGGCGGGCGGAAACTAGCTTCGCTCCGGAGCAGTGGGACTTTGGAGGCGCCAGGAACGTTGAAGTGCTTAAAAGGAACTGTCCGGAACACGAACCGTTCCTTGGCAGCAGTGGCAGCGCAGCTGGCTACGTTTCTGAGCTTCCATCTCATCTGTTTTTACATAATCCCGATAGTTATTCCTGCGAAAGCCTGTGCCAGAGCAAGCAAGAAGGAAATCATCAACGTGGACGTCAGTACCGACTGGGCGTGCGGAAACTAGCTTCGCTCCGGTGCAGTGGGACTTTGGAGGCGCCAGGAACGTTGAAGTGCTTAAAAGGAACTGTCCGCAACACGAACCGCTCCTTGGCAGCAGTGGCAGCCCAGCTGGCTACGTTTCTGAGCTTCCATCTCATCTGTTTTTACAGAATCCCGATATTCATTCCTGCGCAAGCCTGTGCCAGAGCGAGCAAGAAGGAAATCATCAACGTGGACGTCAGTACCGACTGGGCGTGCGGAAACTAGCTTCGCTCCGGTGCAGTGGGACTTTGGAGGCGCCAGGAACGTTGAAGTGCGTAAAAGGAACTGTCCGGAACACAAACCGTTCCTTGGCAGCAGTGGCAGCGCAGCTGGCTACGTTTCTGTGCTTCCACCTCTTCTGTTTTTACAGAATCCCGATATTTATTCCTGCGCAAGCCTGTGCCAGTGCAAGCAAGAAGAAAATCATCAGCGTTGACGTAAGTACCGACTGGGCGTGCGGAAACTAGCTTCGCTCCGACGCAGTCGGACTTTGGAGGCGCCAGGAACGTTGAAGTGCGTAAAAGGAACTGTCCGGAACACGAACCGTTCCTTCGCAGCAGTGGCAACGCAGCTGGCTACGTTTCTGAGCTTCCATCTCATCTGTTTTTACATAATCCCAATATTTCTTCCTGCGAAAGCCTGTGCCAGAGCCAGCAAGAAGGAAATCATCAACGTTGACGTCAGTACCGACTGGGCGTGAGGAAACTAGCTTCGCTTCGGTGCAGTGGGACTTTGGAGGTGCCAGGAACGTTGACGTGCATTAAAGGAACTGTCAGGAACACGAACCGTTCCTTGGCAGCAGTGGCAGCGCAGCTGGCTACGTTTCTGAGCTTCCATCTCATCTGTTTTTACAGACTCCCGATATTCATTCCTGCGCGGGCCTCTGCCAAAACAAGCAAGAAGGAAATCATCAGCGTTGACGTCAGTACCGACTGGGCGCGCGGCAAATAGCTTCGCTCCGGCGCAGTCGGACTTTGGAGGCGCCAGGAACGTTGAAGTGCGTTAAAGGAACAGTCCGGAACACGAACCGTTCCTTGGCAGCACTGGCAGCGCAGCTGGCTACGTTTCTGAGCTTCCATCTCACATGTTTTTACAGAATCCCGATATTTATTTCTGCGCAAGCCTGTGCCAGAACAAGCAAGAAGGAAATCATCAGCGTTAACGTCAGTACCGACTGGGCGTGCGGAAAATAGCTCCGCTCCGTCGCAGTGGGACTTTGGAGGTGCCAGGAACGTTGATGTGCGTTAAAGGAACTGTCTGGAACACGAATCGTTCCTTGGCAGCAGTGGCAGCGCAGCTGGCTACGTTTCTGAGCTTCCATCTCATCTGTTTTTACATAATCCCGATATTTATTCCTGCGAAAGCCTGTGCCAGAACAAGCAAGAAGGAAATCATCAGCGTTAACGTCAGTACCGACTAGGCGTGCGGAAATAGCTCCGCTCCGGCGCAGTGGGACTTTGGAGGTGCCAGGAACGTTGAAGTGCGTTAAAGGAACAGTCCGAAACACGAACCGTTCCTTGGCAGCACTGGCAGCGCAGCTGGCTACGTTTCTGAGCTTCCATTTCATCTGTTTTTACAGAATCCCGATATTTATTCCTGCGCAAGCCAGTGCCAGAACAAGCAAGAAGGAAATCATCAGCGTGGACGTCAGTACCGACTGGGCGTGAGGAAACTAGCTTCGCTTCGGCGCAGTGGGACTTTGGAGGTGCCAGGAACGTTGACGTGCATTAAAGGAACTGTCTGGAACACGAACCGTTCCTTGGCAGCAGTGGCAGCGCAGCTGGCTACGTTTCTGAGCTTCCATCTCATCAGTTTTTACAGACTCCCGATATTGATTCCTGCGCGGGCCTCTGCCAAAACAAGCAAGAAGGAAATCATCAGCGTTGACGTCAGTACCGACTGGGCGCGCGGCAAATAGCTTCGCTCCGGCGCAGTCGGACTTTGGAGGCGCCAGGAACGTTGACGTGCGTTAAAGGAACTGTCCGCAACACGAACCGTTCCTTGGCAGCAGTGGCAGCGCAGCTGGCTACGTTTCTGAGCTTCAATCTCATATGTTTTTACTGACTACCGATATTCATTCCTGCGCAGGCCTGTGCCAGAACAAGCAAGAAGGAAATCATCAGCGTTGACGTCAGTACCGACTGGGCGGGCGGAAACTAGCTTCGCTCCGGAGCAGTGGGACTTTGGAGGCGCCAGGAACGTTGAAGTGCTTAAAAGGAACTGTCCGGAACACGAACCGTTCCTTGGCAGCAGTGGCAGCGCAGCTGGCTACGTTTCTGAGCTTCCATCTCATCTGTTTTTACATAATCCCGATATTTATTCCTGCGAAAGCCTGTGCCAGAGCAAGCAAGAAGGAAATCATCAACGTGGACGTCAGTACCGACTGGGCGTGCGGAAACTAGCTTCGCTCCGGTGCAGTGGGACTTTGGAGGCGCCAGGAACGTTGAAGTGCCTAAACGGAACTGTCCGCAACACGAACCGCTCCTTGGCAGCAGTGGCAGCCCAGCTGGCTACGTTTCTGAGCTTCCATCTCATCTGTTTTTACAGAATCCCGATATTCATTCCTGCGCAAGCCTGTGCCAGAGCAAGCAAGAAGGAAATCATCAACGTGGACGTCAGTACCGACTGGGCGTGCGGAAACTAGCTTCGCTCCGGTGCAGTGGGACTTTGGAGGCGCCAGGAACGTTGAAGTGCGTAAAAGGAACTGTCCGGAACACAAACCGTTCCTTGGCAGCAGTGGCAGCGCAGCTGGCTACGTTTCTGAGCTTCCACCTCTTCTGTTTTTACAGAATCCCGATATTTATTCCTGCGCAAGCCTGTGCCAGTGCAAGCAAGAAGGAAATCATCAGCGTTGACGTAAGTACCGACTGGGCGTGCGGAAACTAGCTTCGCTCCGGCGCAGTCGGACTTTGGAGGCGCCAGGAACGTTGAAGTGCGTAAAAGGAACTGTCCGGAACACGAACCGTTCCTTCGCAGCAGTGGCAACGCAGCTGGCTACGTTTCTGAGCTTCCATCTCATCTGTTTTTACATAATCCCGATATTTCTTCCTGCGAAAGCCTGTGCCAGAGCAAGCAAGAAGGAAATCATCAACGTGGACGTCAGTACCGACTGGGCGTGCGGAAACTAGCTTCGCTCCGGTGCAGTGGGACTTTGGAGGCGCCAGGAACGTTGAAGTGCTTAAAAGGAACTGTCCGCAACACGAACCGCTCCTTGGCAGCAGTGGCAGCCCAGCTGGCTACGTTTCTGAGCTTCCATCTCATCTGTTTTTACAGAATCCCGATATTCATTCCTGCGCAAGCCTGTGCCAGAGCAAGCAAGAAGGAAATCATCAACGTGGACGTCAGTACCGACTGGGCGTGCGGAAACTAGCTTCGCTCCGGTGCAGTGGGACTTTGGAGGCGCCAGGAACGTTGAAGTGCGTAAAAGGAACTGTCCGGAACACAAACCGTTCCTTGGCAGCAGTGGCAGCGCAGCTGGCTACGTTTCTGAGCTTCCACCTCTTCTGTTTTTACAGAATCCCGATATTTATTCCTGCGCAAGCCTGTGCCAGTGCAAGCAAGAAGGAAATCATCAGCGTTGACGTAAGTACCGACTGGGCGTGCGGAAACTAGCTTCGCTCCGGCGCAGTCGGACTTTGGAGGCGCCAGGAACGTTGAAGTGCGTAAAAGGAACTGTCCGGAACATGAACCGTTCCTTCGCAGCAGTGGCAACGCAGCTGGCTACGTTTCTGAGCTTCCATCTCATCTGTTTTTACATAATCCCGATATTTCTTCCTGCGAAAGCCTGTGCCAGAGCAAGCAAGAAGGAAATCATCAACGTGGACGTCAGTACCGACTGGGCGTGCGGAAACTAGCTTCGCTCCGGTGCAGTGGGACTTTGGAGGCGCCAGGAACGTTGAAGTGCGTAAAAGGAACTGTCCGGAACACAAACCGTTCCTTGGCAGCAGTGGCAGCGCAGCTGGCTACGTTTCTGAGCTTCCACCTCTTCTGTTTTTACAGAATCCCGATATTTATTCCTGCGCAAGCCTGTGCCAGTGCAAGCAAGAAGGAAATCATCAGCGTTGACGTAAGTACCGACTGGGCGTGCGGAAACTAGCTTCGCTCCGGCGCAGTCGGACTTTGGAGGCGCCAGGAACGTTGAAGTGCTTAAAAGGAACTGTCCGGAACACGAACCGTTCCTTCGCAGCAGTGGCAACGCAGCTGGCTACGTTTCTGAGCTTCCATCTCATCTGTTTTTACATAATCCCGATATTTCTTCCTGCGAAAGCCTGTGCCAGAGCAAGCAAGAAGGAAATCATCAGCGTGGACGTCAGTACCGACTGGGCGTGAGGAAACTAGCTTCGCTTCGGCGCAGTGGGACTTTGGAGGTGCCAGGAACGTTGACGTGCATTAAAGGAACTGTCTGGAACACGAACCGTTCCTTGGCAGCAGTGGCAGCGCAGCTGGCTACGTTTCTGAGCTTCCATCTCATCAGTTTTTACAGACTCCCGATATTGATTCCTGCGCGGGCCTCTGCCAAAACAGCAAGAAGGAAATCATCAGCGTTGACGTCAGTACCGACTGGGCGCGCGGCAAATAGCTTCGCTCCGGCGCAGTCGGACTTTGGAGGCGCCAGGAACGTTGACGTGCGTTAAAGGAACTGTCCGCAACACGAACCGTTCCTTGGCAGCAGTGGCAGCGCAGCTGGCTACGTTTCTGAGCTTCAATCTCATATGTTTTTACTGACTACCGATATTCATTCCTGCGCAGGCCTGTGCCAGAACAAGCAAGAAGGAAATCATCAGCGTTGACGTCAGTACCGACTGGGCGGGCGGAAACTAGCTTCGCTCCGGAGCAGTGGGACTTTGGAGGCGCCAGGAACGTTGAAGTGCTTAAAAGGAACTGTCCGGAACACGAACCGTTCCTTGGCAGCAGTGGCAGCGCAGCTGGCTACGTTTCTGAGCTTCCATCTCATCTGTTTTTACATAATCCCGATAGTTATTCCTGCGAAAGCCTGTGCCAGAGCAAGCAAGAAGGAAATCATCAACGTGGACGTCAGTACCGACTGGGCGTGCGGAAACTAGCTTCGCTCCGGTGCAGTGGGACTTTGGAGGCGCCAGGAACGTTGAAGTGCGTAAAAGGAACTGTCCGGAACACAAACCGTTCCTTGGCAGCAGTGGCAGCGCAGCTGGCTACGTTTCTGAGCTTCCATCTCATCTGTTTTTACAGACTCCCGATATTCATTCCTGCGCGGGCCTCTGCCAAAACAAGCAAGAAGGAAATCATCAGCGTTGACGTCAGTACCGACTGGGCGCGCGGCAAATAGCTTCGCTCCGGCGCAGTCGGACTTTGGAGGCGCCAGGAACGTTGAAGTGCGTTAAAGGAACAGTCCGGAACACGAACCGTTCCTTGGCAGCACTGGCAGCGCAGCTGGCTACGTTTCTGAGCTTCCATCTCACATGTTTTTACAGAATCCCGATATTTATTTCTGCGCAAGCCTGTGCCAGAACAAGCAAGAAGGAAATCATCAGCGTTAACGTCAGTACCGACTGGGCGTGCGGAAAATAGCTCCGCTCCGTCGCAGTGGGACTTTGGAGGTGCCAGGAACGTTGATGTGCGTTAAAGGAACTGTCTGGAACACGAATCGTTCCTTGGCAGCAGTGGCAGCGCAGCTGGCTACGTTTCTGAGCTTCCATCTCATCTGTTTTTACAGAATCCCGATATTCATTCCTGCGCAAGCCTGTGCCAGAGCAAGCAAGAAGGAAATCATCAACGTGGACGTCAGTACCGACTGGGCGTGCGGAAACTAGCTTCGCTCCGGTGCAGTGGGACTTTGGAGGCGCCAGGAACGTTGAAGTGCGTAAAAGGAACTGTCCGGAACACAAACCGTTCCTTGGCAGCAGTGGCAGCGCAGCTGGCTACGTTTCTGAGCTTCCACCTCTTCTGTTTTTACAGAATCCCGATATTTATTCCTGCGCAAGCCTGTGCCAGTGCAAGCAAGAAGGAAATCATCAGCGTTGACGTAAGTACCGACTGGGCGTGCGGAAACTAGCTTCGCTCCGGCGCAGTCGGACTTTGGAGGCGCCAGGAACGTTGAAGTGCGTAAAAGGAACTGTCCGGAACACGAACCGTTCCTTCGCAGCAGTGGCAACGCAGCTGGCTACGTTTCTGAGCTTCCATCTCATCTGTTTTTACATAATCCCAATACTTCTTCCTGCGAAAGCCTGTGCCAGAGCCAGCAAGAAGGAAATCATCAACGTTGACGTCAGTACCGACTGGGCGTGAGGAAACTAGCTTCGCTTCGGTGCAGTGGGACTTTGGAGGTGCCAGGAACGTTGACGTGCATTAAAGGAACTGTCAGGAACACGAACCGTTCCTTGGCAGCAGTGGCAGCGCAGCTGGCTACGTTTCTGAGCTTCCATCTCATCTGTTTTTACAGACTCCCGATATTCATTCCTGCGCGGGCCTCTGCCAAAACAAGCAAGAAGGAAATCATCAGCGTTGACGTCAGTACCGACTGGGCGCGCGGCAAATAGCTTCGCTCCGGCGCAGTGGGACTTTGGAGGCGCCAGGAACATTGAAGTGCGTAAAAGGAACTGTCCGGAACACGAACCGTTCCTTCGCAGCAGTGGCAACGCAGCTGGCTACGTTTCTGAGCTTCCATCTCATCTGTTTTTACATAATCCCGATATTTCTTCCTGCGAAAGCCTGTGCCAGAGCAAGCAAGAAGGAAATCATCAGCGTGGACGTCAGTACCGACTGGGCGTGAGGAAACTAGCTTCGCTTCGGCGCAGTGGGACTTTGGAGGTGCCAGGAACGTTGACGTGCATTAAATGAACTGTCTGGAACACGAACCGTTCCTTGGCAGCAGTGGCAGCGCAGCTGGCTACGTTTCTGAGCTTCCATCTCATCAGTTTTTACAGACTCCCGATATTCATTCCTGCGCGGGCCTCTGCCAAAACAAGCAAGAAGGAAATCATCAGCGTTGACGTCAGTACCGACTGGGCGCGCGGCAAATAGCTTCGCTCCGGCGCAGTCGGACTTTGGAGGCGCCAGGAACGTTGACGTGCGTTAAAGGAACTGTCCGCAACACGAACCGTTCCTTGGCAGCAGTGGCAGCGCAGCTGGCTACATTTCTGAGCTTCAATCTCATATGTTTTTACTGACTACCGATATTCATTCCTGCGCAGGCCTGTGCCAGAACAAGCAAGAAGGAAATCATCAGCGTTGACGTCAGTACCGACTGGGCGGGCGGAAACTACCTTCGCTCCGGAGCAGTGGGACTTTGGAGGCGCCAGGAACGTTGAAGTGCTTAAAAGGAACTGTCCGGAACACGAACCGTTCCTTGGCAGCAGTGGCAGCGCAGCTGGCTACGTTTCTGAGCTTCCATCTCATCTGTTTTTACATAATCCCGATATTTATTCCTGCGAAAGCCTGTGCCAGAGCAAGCAAGAAGGAAATCATCAACGTGGACGTCAGTACCGACTGGGCGTGCGGAAACTAGCTTCGCTCCGGTGCAGTGGGACTTTGGAGGCGCCAGGAACGTTGAAAGTCTTAAAAGGAACTGTCCGCAACACGAAGCGCTCCTTGGCAGCAGTGGCAGCCCAGCTGGCTACGTTTCTGAGCTTCCATCTCATCTGTTTTTACAGAATCCCGATATTCATTCCTGCGCAAGCCGGTGCCAGAGCAAGCAAGAAGGAAATCATCAACGTGGACGTCAGTACCGACTGGGCGTGCGGAAACTAGCTTCGCTCCGGTGCAGTGGGACTTTGGAGGCGCCAGGAACGTTGAAGTGCTTAAAAGGAACTGTCCGCAACACGAACCGCTCCTTGGCAGCAGTGGCAGCGCAGCTGGCTACGTTTCTGAGCTTCCATCTCATCTGTTTTTACAGAATCCCGATATTCATTCATGCGCAAGCCTGTGCCAGAGCAAGCAAGAAGGAAATCATCAACGTGGACGTCAGTACCGACTGGGCGTGCGGAAACTAGCTTCGCTCCGTTGCAGTGGGACTTTGGAGGCGCCAGGAACGTTGAAGTGCTTAAAAGGAACTGTCCGGAACACCAACCGTTCCTTGGCAGCAGTGGCAGCGCAGCTGGATACGTTTCTGAGCTTCCATCTCATCTGTTTTTACATAATCCCGATATTTATTCCTGCGAAAGCCTGGGCCAGAGTAAGCAAGAAGGAAATCATCAACGTGGACGTCAGTACCGACTGGGCGTGCGGAAACTAGCTTCGCTCCGGTGCAGTGGGACTTTGGAGGCGCCAGGAACGTTGAAGTGCTTAAAAGGAACTGTCCGCAACACGAACCGCTCATTGGCAGCAGTGGCAGCGCAGCTGGCTACGTTTCTGAGCTTCCATCTCATCTGTTTTTACATAATCCCGATATTTATTCCTGCGAAAGCCTGTGCCAGAGCAAGCAAGAAGGAAATCATCAACGTGGACGTCAGTACCGACTGGGCGTGCGGAAACTAGCTTCGCTCCGGTGCAGTGGGACTTTTGAGGCGCCAGGAACGTTGAAGTGCTTAAAAGGAACTGTCCGCAACACGAACCGCTCCTTGGCAGCAGTGGCAGCGCAGCTGGATACGTTTCTGAGCTTCCATCTCATCTGTTTTCACAGAATCCCGATATTTATTCCTGCGCAAGCCTGTGCCAAAACAAGCAAGAAGGAAATCATCATCGTTGACGTCAGTACCGACTGGGCGCGCGGCAAATAGCTTCGCTCCGGCGCAGTCGGACATTGGAGGCGCCAGGAACGTTGAAGTGCGTTAAAGGAACAGTCCGGAACACCAACCGTTCCTTGGCAGCACTGGCAGCGCAGCTGGCTACGTTTCTGAGCTTCCATCTCATCTGTTTTTACAGAATCCCGATATTTATTCCTGCGCAAGCCTGTGCCAGAACAAGCAAGAAGGAAATCATCAGCGTTAACGTCAGTACCGACTGGGCGTGTGGAAACTAGCTTCTCTCCGGCGCAGTGGGACTTTGGAGGCGCCAGGAACGTTGAAGTGCGTAAAAGGAACTGTCCGGAACACGAACCGTTCCTTCGCAGCAGTGGCAACGCAGCTGGCTACGTTTCTGAGCTTCCATCTCATCTGTTTTTACATAATCCCGATATTTCTTCCTGCGAAAGCCTGTGCCAGAGCAAGCAAGAAGGAAATCATCAGCGTGGACGTCAGTACCGACTGGGCGTGAGGAAACTAGCTTCGCTTCGGCGCAGTGGGACTTTGGAGGTGCCAGGAACGTTGACGTGCATTAAAGGAACTGTCTGGAACACGAACCGTTCCTTGGCAGCAGTGGCAGCGCAGCTGGCTACGTTTCTGAGCTTCCATCTCATCAGTTTTTACAGACTCCCGATATTCATTCCTGCGCGGGCCTCTGCCAAAACAAGCAAGAAGGAAATCATCAGCGTTGACGTCAGTACCGACTGGGCGCGCGGCAAATAGCTTCGCTCCGGCGCAGTCGGACTTTGGAGGCGCCAGGAACGTTGAAGTGCGTTAAAGGAACAGTCCGGAACACGAACCGTTCCTTGGCAGCACTGGCAGCGCAGCTGGCTACGTTTCTGAGCTTCCATTTCATCTGTTTTTACAGAATCCCGATATTTATTCCTGCGCAAGCCTGTGCCAGAACAAGCAAGGAGGAAATCATCAGCGTTAACGTCAGTACCGACTGGGCGTGCGGAAACTAGCTTCGCTCCGGTGCAGTGGGACTTTGGAGGTGCCAGGAACGTTGACGTGCATTAAAGGAACTGTCTGGAACACCAACCGTTCCTTGACAGCAGTGGCAGCGCAGCTGGCTACGTTTCTGAGCTTCCATCTCATCTGTTTTTACAGAATCCCGATATTTATTCCTGCGCAAGCCTGTGCCAGAACAAGCAAGAAGGAAATCATCAGCGTTAACGTCAGTACCGACTGGGCGTGCGGAAAATAGCTCCGCTCCGGCGCAGTGGGACTTTGGAGGTGCTAGGAACGTTGAAGTGCGTTAAAGGAACAGTCCGGAACACGAACCGTTCCTTGGCAGCACTGGCAGCGCTGCTGGCTACGTTTCTGAGCTTCCATCTCATCTGTTATTTACAGAATCCCGATATTTATTCCTGCGCAAGCCTGTGCCAGAACAAGCAAGAAGGAAATCATCAGCGTTGACGTCAGTACCGACTGGGCGTGTGGAAACTAGCTTCTCTCCGGCGCAGTGGGACTTTGGAGGCGCCAGGAACGTTGAAGTGCGTAAAAGGAACTGTCCGGAACACGAACCGTTCCTTCGCAGCAGTGGCAACGCAGCTGGCTACGTTTCTGAGCTTCCATCTCATCTGTTTTTACATATTCCCGATATTTCTTCCTGCGAAAGCCTGTGCCAGAGCAAGCAAGAAGGAAATCATCAGCGTGTACGTCAGTACCGACTGGGCGTGAGGAAACTAGCTTCGCTTCGGCGCAGTGGGACTTTGGAGGTGCCAGGAACGTTGACGTGCATTAAAGGAACTGTCTGGAACACGAACCGTTCCTTGGCAGCAGTGGCAGCGCAGCTGGCTACGTTTCTGAGCTTCCATCTCATCAGTTTTTACAGACTCCCGATATTCATTCCTGCGCGGGCCTCTGCCAAAACAAGCAAGAAGGAAATCATCAGCGTTGACGTCAGTACCGACTGGGCGCGCGGCAAATAGCTTCGCTCCGGCGCAGTCGGACTTTGGAGGCGCCAGGAACGTTGAAGTGCGTTAAAGGAACAGTCCGGAACACGAACCGTTCCTTGGCAGCACTGGCAGCGCAGCTGGCTACGTTTCTGAGCTTCCATCTCATCTGTTTTTACAGAATCCCGATATTTATTCCTGCGCAAGCCTGTGCCAGAACAAGCAAGGAGGAAATCATCAGCGTTAACGTCAGTACCGACTGGGCGTGCGGAAAATAGCTCCGCTCCGGCGCAGTGGGACTTTGGAGGTGCCAGGAACATTGATGTGCGTTAAAGGAACTGTCTGGAACACGAATCGTTCCTTGGCAGCAGTGGCAGCGCAGCTGGCTACGTTTCTGAGCTTCCATCTCATCTGTTTTTACAGACTCCCGATATTCATTCCTGCGCAGGCCTGTGCCAAAACAAGCAAGAAGGAAATCATCAGCGTTGACGTAAGTACCGACTGGGCGTGCGGAAACTAGCTTCGCTCCGGCGCAGTGGGACTTTGGAGGCGCCAGGAACGTTGAATTGCGTTAAAGGAACTGTCCGCAACACGAACCGTTTTTTGGCAGCAGTGGCAGCGCAGCTGGCTACGTTTCTGAGCTTCCATCTCATCTGTTTTTACAGAATCCCGATATTTATTTCTGCGCAAGCGTGTGCCAGTGCAAGCAAGAAGGAAATCATCAGCGTTGACGTCAGTACCGACTGGGCGTGTGGAAACTAGCTTCGCTCCGGCGCAGTGGGACTTTGGAGGCGCCAGGAACGTTGAAGTGCTTAAAAGGAACTGTCCGGAACACCAACCGTTCCTTGGCAGCAGTGGCAGCGCAGCTGGCTACGTTTCTGAGCTTCCATCTCATCGGTTTTTACAGAATGCCGATATTCATTCCTGCGCGGGCCTCTGCCAAAACAAGCAAGAAGGAAATCATCAGCGTCGACGTCAGTACCGACTGGGCGCGCGGCAAATAGCTTCGCTCCGGCGCAGTCGGACTTTGGAGGCGCCAGGAACGTTGAAGTGCGTTAAAGGAACAGTCCGGAACAAGAACCGTTCCTTGGCAGCATTGGCAGCGCAGCTGGCTACGTTTCTGAGCTTCCATCTCATCTGTTTTTACAGAATCCCGATAGAAATCATCAGCGTTGACGTCAGTACCGACTGGGAGTGCGGAAAATAGCTTCGCTCCGGCGCAGTAGGACTTTGGAGGCGCCAGGACTTGAGTGCGGACTTATGGTGGTGAAGCCGTTAAGGAACTGTCCGCAACTCGAACGTTCTGGCCTTGCAGCAGTTGGCAGCGCAGCTGGCTACGTTTTCTGAGCTTCATTATCATATGTTTTTACTGACTACCGATATTCATTCCTGCGCAGGCCTGTGCCAGAACAAGCAAGAAGGAAATCATCAGCGTTGACGTCAGTACCGACTGGGCGGGCGGGAAACTAGCTTCGCTCCGGAGCAGTGGGACTTTGGAGGCGCCAGGAACGTTGAAGTGCTTAAAAGGAACTGTCCGGAACACGATCCGTTCCTTGGCTGCAGCAGTGGCAGCGCAGCTGGCTAACGTTTCTGAGCTTCCATCTCATCTGTTTTTACATAATCCCGATATTTATTCCTGCGAAAGTCCTGTGCCAGAGCAAGCAAGAAGGAAATCAGCTTCGCTCCCAGTGGGTCAGTTGAGGCGACGTGGAACTAGCAGGACGCTCCGGAAGCAGTGGGACTTTGGAGGGCAGGCCAGGAACGTTGAAGTGCTTAAAAGGAACTGTCCGCAACACGAACCGCTCCTTGGCAGCAGTGGCAGCCCAGGCTGGCTTCGTTTCTGAGCTTCCATCTCATCTGTTTTCATTCCTGCGCAAGCCTGTGCCAGAGCAAGCAAGAAGGAAATCATCAACGTGGACGTCAGTACCGACTGGGAGTGCGGAAACTAGCTTCGCTCCGGTGCAGTGGGACTTTGGAAGCGCCAGGAACGTTGAAGTGCTTAAAAGGAACTGTCCGCAACAGAACCGCTCTTTGGCAGCAGTGGCAGCGCAGCTGGCTACGTTTCTGAGCTTCCATCTCATCTGTTTTTACATAATCCCGATATTTATTCCTGCGAAAGCCTGTGCCAGAGTAAGCAAGAAGGAAATCATCAACGTGGACGTCAGTACCGACTGGGCGTGCGGAAACTAGCTTCGCTCCGGTGCAGTGGAACTTTGGAGGCGCCAGGAACGTTGAAGTGCTTAAAAGGAACTGTCCGCAACACGAACCGCTCCTTGGCAGCAGTGGCAGCGCAGCTGGCTACGTTTCTGAGCTTCCATCTCATCTGTTTTTACAGAATCCCGATATTCATTCCTGCGAAAGCCTGTGCCAGAGCAAGCAAGAAGGAAATCATCAACGTGGACGTCAGTACCGACTGGGCGTGCGGAAACTAGCTTCGCTCCGGTGCAGTGGGACTTTGGAGGCGCCAGGAACGTTGAAGTGCTTAAAAGGAACTGTCCGGAACACCAACCGTTCCTTGGCAGCAGTGGCAGCGCAGCTGGCTACGTTTCTGAGCTTCCATCTCATCTGTTTTTACATAATCGCGATATTTATTCCTGCGAAAGCCTGTGCCAGAGTAAGCAAGAAGGAAATCATCAACGTGGACGTCAGTACCGACTGGGCGTGCGGAAACTAGCTTCGCTCCGGTGCAGTGGGACTTTGGATGCGCCAGGAACGTTGAAGTGCTTAAAAGGAACTGTCCGCAACACGAACCGCTCCTTGGCAGCAGTGGCAGCGCAGCTGGCTACGTTTCTGAGCTTCCATCTCATCTGTTTTTACATAATCCCGATATTTATTCCTGCGAAAGCCTGTGCCAGAGCAAGCAAGAAGGAAATCATCAACGTGGACGTCAGTACCGACTGGGCGTGCGGAAACTAGCTTCGCTCCGGTGCAGTGGGACTTTGGAGGCGCCAGGAACGTTGAAGTGCTTAAAAGGAACTGTCCGCAACACGAACCGCTCCTTGGCAGCAGTGGCAGCGCAGCTGGCTACGTTTCTGAGCTTCCATCTCATCTGTTTTTACAGAATCCCGATATTCATTCCTGCGCAAGCCTGTGCCAGAGCAAGCAAGAAGGAAATCATCAGCGTTGACGTCACTACCGACTGGGCGTGCGGAAACTAGCTTAGCTCCGGCGCAGTGGGACTTTGGAGGCGCCAGGAACCTTGAAGTGCGTAAAAAGAACTGTTCGGAACACGAACCGTTCCATGGCAGTAGTGGCAGCGCAGCTGGCTACGTTTCTGAGCTTCCATCTCATCTGTTTTTACATAATCCCAATATTTCTTCCTGCGAAAGCCTGTGCCAGAGCCAGCAAGAAGGAAATCATCAACGTTGACGTCAGTACCGACTGGGCGTGAGGAAACTAGCTTCGCTCCAGCGCAGTGGGACTTTGGAGGTGCCAGGAACGTTGACGTGCATTAAAGGAACTGTCTAGAACACGAACCGTTCCTTGGCAGCAGTGGCAGCGCAGCTGGCTACGTTTCTGAGCTTCCATCTCATCTGTTTTTACAGACTCCCGATAATCATTCCTGCGCGGGCCTCTGCCAAAACAAGCAAGAAGGAAATCATCAGCGTTGACGTCAGTACCGACTGGGCGCGCGGCAAATAGCTTCGCTCCGGCGCAGTCGGACTTTGGAGGCGCCAGGAACGTTGAAGTGCGTTAAAGGAACAGTCCGGAACACGAACCGTTCCTTGGCAGCACTGGCAGCGCAGCTGGGTACGTTTCTGAGCTTCCATCTCATCTGTTTTTACAGAATGCCGATATTTATTCCTGCGCAAGCCTGTGCCAGAACAAGCAAGAAGGAAATCATCAGCGTTAACGTCAGTACCGACTGGGCGTGCGGAAAATAGCTCCGCTCCGTCGCAGTGGGACTTTGGAGGTGCCAGGAACGTTGATGTGCGTTAAAGGAACTGTCTGGAACACGAATCGTTCCTTGGCAGCAGTGGCAGCGCAGCTGGCTACGTTTCTTAGCTTCCATCTCATCTGTTTTTACAGACTCCCGATATTCATTCCTGCGCAGGCCTGTGCCAAAACAAGCAAGAAGGAAATCATCAGCGTTGACGTCAGTACCGACTGGGTGCGCAGCAAATAGCTTCGCTCCGGCGCAGTCGGACTTTGGAGGCACCAGGAACGTTGAAGTGCATTAAAGGAATTGTCCGGAACACGAACCGTTCCTTGGCAGCATTGGCAGCGCAGCTGGCTACGTTTCTGAGCTTCCATCTAATCTGTTTTTACAGAATCCCAATATTTATTCCTGCGCAGGACTGTGCCAGAACAAGCAAGAAGGAAATCATCAGCGTTGACGTCAGTACCGACTGGGCGGGCGGAAACTAGCTTCGCTCCGGAGCAGTGGGACTTTGGAGGCGCCAGGAACGTTGAAGTGCTTAAAAGGAACTGTCCGGAACACGAACCGTTCCTTGGCAGCAGTGGCAGCGCAGCTGGCTACGTTTCTGAGCTTCCATCTCATCTGTTTTTACATAATCCCAATATTTCTTCCTGCGAAAGCCTGTGCCAGAGCCAGCAAGAAGGAAATCATCAACGTTGACGTCAGTACCGACTGGGCGTGAGGAAACTAGCTTCGCTCCAGCGCAGTGGGACTTTGGAGGTGCCAGGAACGTTGACGTGCATTAAAGGAACTGTCTGGAACACGAACCGTTCCTTGGCAGCAGTGGCAGCGCAGCTGGCTACGTTTCTGAGCTTCAATCTCATATGTTTTTACTGACTACCGATATTCATTCCTGCGCGGGCCTCTGCCAAAACAAGCAAGAACGAAATCATCAGCGTTGACGTCAGTACCGACTGGGCGCGCGGCAAATAGCTTCGCTCCGGCGCAGTCGGACTTTGGAGGCGCCAGGAACGTTGAAGTGCGTTAAAGGAACAGTCCGGAACACGAACCGTTCCTTGGCAGCACTGGCAGCGCAGCTGGCTACGTTTCTGAGCTTCCATCTCATCTGTTTTTACAGAATGCCGATATTTATTCCTGCGCAAGCCTGTGCCAGAACAAGCAAGAAGGAAATCATCAGCGTTAACGTCAGTACCGACTGAGCGTGCGGAAAATAGCTCCGCTCCGTCGCAGTGGGACTTTGGAGGTGCCAGGAACGTTGATGTGCGTTAAAGGAACTGTCTGGAACACGAATCGTTCCTTGGCAGCAGTGGCAGCGCAGCTGGCTACGTTTCTGAGCTTCCATCTCATCTGTTTTTACAGACTCCCGATATTCATTCCTGCGCAGGCCTGTGCCAAAACAAGCAAGAAGGAAATCATCAGCGTTGACGTCAGTACCGACTGGGTGCGCAGAAAATAGCTTCGCTCCGGCGCAGTCGGACTTTGGAGGCACCAGGAACGTTGAAGTGCATTAAAGGAATTGTCCGGAACACGAACCGTTCCTTGGCAGCATTGGCAGCGCAGCTGGCTACGTTTCTGAGCTTCCATCTAATCTGTTTTTACAGAATCCCAATATTTATTCCTGCGCAAGCCTGTGACAGAACAAGCCAGAAGGAAATCGTCAGCGTTGACGTCAGTACCGACTGGGAGTGCGGAACCTAGCTTCGCTCCGGCGCAGTGGGACTTTGGAGGCGCCAGGAACGCTGAAGTGCGTTAAAGGAACTGTCCGCAACACGAACCGTTCCTTGGCAGCAGTGGCAGCGCAGCTGGCTACGTTTCTGAGCTTCAATCTCATATGTTTTTACTGACTACCGATATTCATTCCTGCGCAGGACTGTGCCAGAACAAGCAAGAAGGAAATCATCAGCGTTGACGTCAGTACCGACTGGGCGGGCGGAAACTAGCTTCGCTCCGGAGCAGTGGGACTTTGGAGGCGCCAGGAACGTTGAAGTGCTTAAAAGGAACTGTCCGGAACACGAACCGTTCCTTGGCAGCAGTGGCAGCGCAGCTGGCTACGTTTCTGAGCTTCCATCTCATCTGTTTTTACATAATCCCAATATTTCTTCCTGCGAAAGCCTGTGCCAGAGCCAGCAAGAAGGAAATCATCAACGTTGACGTCAGTACCGACTGGGCGTGAGGCAACTAGCTTCGCTCCAGAGCAGTGGGACTTTGGAGGTGCCAGGAACGTTGACGTGCAATTAAGGAACTGTCTGGAACACGAACCGTTCCTTGGCAGCAGTGGCAGCGCAGCTGGCTACGTTTCTGAGCTTCCATCTCATCTGTTTTTACAGACTCCCGATATTCATTCCTGCGCGGGCCTCTGCCAAAACAAGCAAGAAGGAAATCATCAGCGTTGACGTCAGTACCGACTGGGCGCGCGGCAAATAGCTTCGCTCCGGCGCAGTCGGACTTTGGAGGCGCCAGGAACGTTGAAGTGCGTTAAAGGAACAGTCCGGAACACGAACCGTTCCTTGGCAGCACTGGCAGCGCAGCTGGCTACGTTTCTGAGCTTCCATCTCATCTGTTTTTACAGAATGCCGATATTTATTCCTGCGCAAGCCTGTGCCAGAACAAGCAAGAAGGAAATCATCAGCGTTAACGTCAGTACCGACTGGGCGTGCGGAAAATAGCTCCGCTCCGTCGCAGTGGGACTTTGGAGGTGCCAGGAACGTTGATGTGCGTTAAAGGAACTGTCTGGAACACGAATCGTTCCTTGGCAGCAGTGGCAGCGCAGCTGGCTACGTTTCTGAGCTTCCATCTCATCTGTTTTTACAGACTCCCGATATTCATTCCTGCGCAGGCCTGTGCCAAAACAAGCAAGAAGGAAATCATCAGCGTTGACGTCAGTACCGACTGGGTGCGCAGCAAATAGCTTCGCTCCGGCGCAGTCGGACTTTGGAGGCACCAGGAACGTTGAAGTGCAATAAAGGAATTGTCCGGAACACGAACCGTTCCTTGGCAGCATTGGCAGCGCAGCTGGCTACGTTTCTGAGCTTCCATCTAATCTGTTTTTACAGAATCCCAACATTTATTCCTGCGCAAGCCTGTGACAGAACAAGCCAGAAGGAAATCGTCAGCGTTGACGTCAGTACCGACTGGGAGTGCGGAACCTAGCTTCGCTCCGGCGCAGTGGGACTTTGGAGGCGCCAGGAACGCTGAAGTGCGTTAAAGGAACTGTCCGCAACACGAACCGTTCCTTGGCAGCAGTGGCAGCGCAGCTGGCTACGTTTCTGAGCTTCAATCTCATATGTTTTTACTGACTACCGATATTCATTCCTGCGCGGGCCTCTGCCAAAACAAGCAAGAAGGAAATCATCAGCGTTGACGTCAGTACCGACTGGGCGCGCGGCAAATAGCTTCGCTCCGGCGCAGTCGGACTTTGGAGGCGCCAGGAACGTTGAAGTGCGTTAAAGGAACAGTCCGGAACACGAACCGTTCCTTGGCAGCACTGGCAGCGCAGCTGGCTACGTTTCTGAGCTTCCATCTCATCTGTTTTTACAGAATGCCGATATTTATTCCTGCGCAAGCCTGTGCCAGAACAAGCAAGAAGGAAATCATCAGCGTTAACGTCAGTACCGACTGAGCGTGCGGAAAATAGCTCCGCTCCGTCGCAGTGGGACTTTGGAGGTGCCAGGAACGTTGATGTGCGTTAAAGGAACTGTCTGGAACACGAATCGTTCCTTGGCAGCAGTGGCAGCGCAGCTGGCTACGTTTCTGAGCTTCCATCTCATCTGTTTTTACAGACTCCCGATATTCATTCCTGCGCAGGCCTGTGCCAAAACAAGCAAGAAGGAAATCATCAGCGTTGACGTCAGTACCGACTGGGTGCGCAGCAAATAGCTTCGCTCCGGCGCAGTCGGACTTTGGAGGCACCAGGAACGTTGAAGTGCATTAAAGGAATTGTCCGGAACACGAACCGTTCCTTGGCAGCATTGGCAGCGCAGCTGGCTACGTTTCTGAGCTTCCATCTAATCTGTTTTTACAGAATCCCAATATTTATTCCTGCGCAAGCCTGTGACAGAACAAGCCAGAAGGAAATCGTCAGCGTTGACGTCAGTACCGACTGGGAGTGCGGAACCTAGCTTCGCTCCGGCGCAGTGGGACTTTGGAGGCGCCAGGAACGCTGAAGTGCGTTAAAGGAACTGTCCGCAACACGAACCGTTCCTTGGCAGCAGTGGCAGCGCAGCTGGCTACGTTTCTGAGCTTCAATCTCATATGTTTTTACTGACTACCGATATTCATTCCTGCGCAGGCCTGTGCCAGAACAAGCAAGAAGGAAATCATCAGCGTTGACGTCAGTACCGACTGGGCGGGCGGAAACTAGCTTCGCTCCGGAGCAGTGGGACTTTGGAGGCGCCAGGAACGTTGAAGTGCTTAAAAGGAACTGTCCGGAACACGAACCGTTCCTTGGCAGCAGTGGCAGCGCAGCTGGCTACGTTTCTGAGCTTCCATCTCATCTGTTTTTACAGACTCCCGATATTCATTCCTGCGCAGGCCTGTGCCAAAACAAGCAAGAAGGAAATCATCAGCGTTGACGTCAGTACCGACTGGGTGCGCAGCAAATAGCTTCGCTCCGGCGCAGTCGGACTTTGGAGGCACCAGGAACGTTGAAGTGCTTAAAAGGAACTGTCCGCAACACGAACCGCTCCTTGGCAGCAGTGGCAGCGCAGCTGGCTACGTTTCTGAGCTTCCATCTCATCTGTTTTTACAGAATCCCGATATTCATTCCTGCGCAGGCCTGTGCCAAAACAAGCAGGAAGGAAATCATCAGCGTTGACGTCAGTACCGACTGGGCGCGCGGCAAATAGCTTCGCTCCGGCGCAGTCGGACTTTGGAGGCGCCAGGAACGTTGAAGTGCGTTAAAGGAACAGTGCGGAACACGAACCGTTGCTTGGCAGCACTGGCAGCGCAGCTGGCTACGTTTCTGAGCTTCAATCTCATCTGTTTTTACAGAATCCCGATATTTATTCCTGCGCAAGCCTGTGCCAGAACAAGCAAGAAGGAAATCATCAGCGTTGACGTCAGTACCGACTGGGCGTGCGGAAAATAGCTCCGCTACGGCGCAGTTTGAATTTGGAGGCGCCAGGAACGTTGAAGTGCGTAAAAGGAACTGTCCGGAACACGAACCGTTCCTTGGCAGCAGTGGCAGCGCAGCTGGCTACGTTTCTGAGCTTCCATCTCTTCTGTTTTTACAGAATCCCGAAATTCGTTCCTGCGCAAGCCTGTGCCAGTGCAAGCAAGAAGGAAATCATCAGCGTTGACGTCAGTACCGACTGGGCGGGCGGAAACTAGCTTCGCTCCGGCGCATTGGGACTTTGGAGGCGCCAAGAACGTTGAAGTGCGTAAAAGGAACTGTCCGGAATACGAACCGTTCCTTGGCAGCACTGGCAGCGCAGCTGGCTACGTTTCTGAGCTTCCATCTCATCTGTTTTTACAGAATCCCGTTATTTATTCCTGCGCAAGCCTGTGCCAGAACAAGCAAGAAGGAAATCATCAGCGTTAACGTCAGTACCGACTGGGCGTGCGGAAAATAGCTCCGCTCCGGCGCAGTGGGACTTTGGAGGTGCCAGGAACGTTGACGTGCGTTAAAGGAACTGTCTGGAACAGGAACCGTTCCTTGGCAGCAGTGGCAGCGCAGCTGGCTACGTTTCTGAGCTTCCATCTCATCTGTTTTTCCAGACTCCCGATATTCATTCCTAAGCAGGCCTGTGCCAAAACAAGCAAGAAGGAAATCATCAGCGTTGACGTCAGTACCGACTGGGCGTGAGGAATCTAGCTTCGCTCCGGCGCAGTGGGACTTTGGAGGAGCCAGGAACGTTGACGTGCATTAAAGGAACTGTCTGGAACACGAACCGTTCCTTGGCAGCACTGGCAGCGCAGCTGGCTACGTTTCTGAGCTTCCATCTCATCTGTTTTTACAGAATCCCGATATTTAACCTGCCCAAGCCTGTGCCAGAACAAGCAAAATGGAAATCATCAGCGTTAACGTCAGTACCGACAGGGCGTGCGGAAAATAGCTCCGCTCCGGCGCAGTGGGACTTTGGAGGTGCCAGGAACGTTGACGTGCGTTAAAGGAACTGTCTGGAACACGAACCGTTCCTTGGCAGCAGTGGCAGCGCAGCTGGCTACGTTTCTGAGCTTCTATCTCATCTGTTTTTACAGACTCCCGATATTCATTCCTAAGCAGTCCTGTGCCAAAACAAGCAAGAAGGAAATCATCAGCGTTGACGTCAGTACCGACTGGGCGTGAGGAAATTAGCTTCGCTCCGGCGCAGTGGGACTTTGGAGGAGCCAGGAACGTTGACGTGCATTAAAGGAACAGTCCGGAACACGAACCGTTCCTTGGCAGCACTGGCAGCGCAACTGGCTGCGTTTCTGAGCTTCCATCTCATCTGTTTTTACAGAATCCCGATATTTATTCCTGCGCAAGCCTGTGCCAAAGCAGGCAAGAAGGAAATCATCAGCGTTGACGTCAGAACCGACTGGGCGTGCGGAAAATAGCTTCGCTCCGGCGCAATGGGACTTTGGAGTCGCCGGCAATGTTGAATTGCGTAAAAGGAACTGTCTGGAACACGAACCGTTCATTGGCAGCAGTGGCAGCGCAGCTGGCTACGTTTCTGAGCTTCCAACTCATTTGTTTTTACAGAATCCCGATATTTATTCCTGCGCAAGCCTGTGCCAGTGCAAGCAAGAAGGAAATCATCAGCGTTGACGTCAATACCGACTGGGCGGGCGGAAACTAGCTTCGCTCCGGCGCAGTGGGACTTTGGAGGCGCCAGGAACGTTGAAGTGCGTAAAAGGAACTGTCCGGAACACGAACCGTTCCTTGCCAGCAGTGGCAGCGCAGCTGGCTACGTTTCTGAGCTTCCATCTCATATGTTTTTACATAATCCCGATATTTATTCCTACGAAAGCCTGTGCCAGAGCAAGCAAGAAGGAAATCATCAACGTGGACGCCAGTACCGACTGGGCGTGCGGAAACTAGCTTCGCTCCGGTGCAGTGGGACTTTGGAGGCGCCAGGAACGTTGAAGTGCGTTAAAGGAACAGTCCGCAACACGAACCGTTCCTTGGCAGCAGTGGCAGCGCAGCTGGCTACGTTTCTGAGCTTCCATCTCATCTGTTTTTACAGAATCCCGATATTTATTCCTGCGCAAACGTGTGCCATGGCAAGCAAGAAAGAAATCATCAGCGTTGACGTCAGTACCGACTGGGCGTGCGGAAACTAGCTTCGCTCCGGAACACGAACCGTTCCTTCGCAGCAGTGGCAGCGCAGCTGGCTACGTTTCTGAGCTTCCATCTCATCTGTTTTTACATAATCCCGATATTTATTCCTGCGAAAGCCTGTGCCAGAGCAAGCAAGAAGGGAATCATCAGCGTTGACGTCAGTACCGACTGGGCGCGCGGCAAATAGCTTCGCTCCGGCGCAGTCGGACTTTGGAGGCGCCAGGAACGTTGATGTGCATTAAAGGAACTGTCTGGAGCACGAACCGTTCCTTGGCAGCAGTGGCAGCGCAGCTGGCTACGTTTCTGAGCTTCCATCTCATCTGTTTTTACAGACTTCCGATATTCATTCCTGCGCGGGCCTCTGCCAAAACAAGCAAGAAGGAAATCATCAGCGTTGACGTCAGTACCGACTGGGCGCGCGGCAAATAGCTTCGCTCCGGCGCAGTCGGACTTTGGAGGCGCCAGGAACGTTCAAGTGCGTTAAAGGAACAGTCCGGAACACGAACCGTTGCTTGGCAGCACTGGCAGCGCAGCTGGCTACGTTTCTGAGCTTCAATCTCATCTGTTTTTACAGAATCCCGATATTTATTCCTGCGCAAGCCTGTGCCAGAACATGCAAGAAGGAAATCATCAGCGTTGACGTCAGTACCGACTGGGCGTGCGGAAAATAGCTCCACTACGGCGCAGTTTGACTTTGGAGGCGCCAGGAACGTTGAAGTGCGTAAAAGGAACTGTCCGGAACACGAACCGTTCCTTGGCAGCAGTGGCAGCGCAGCTGGCTACGTTTCTGAGCTTCCATCTCTTCTGTTTTTAGAGAATCCCGAAATTCATTCCTGCGCAAGCCTGTGCCAGAGCAAGCAAGAAGGAAATCATCAGCGTTGACGTCAGTACCGACTGGGCGTGCGGAAAATAGCTTCGCTCCGGCGCAGTGGGACTTTGGAGTCGCCGGCAATGTTGAAGTGCGTAAAAGGAACTGTCTGGAACACGAACCGTTCCTTGGCAGCAGTGGCAGCGCAGCTGGCTACGTTTCTGAGCTTCCATCTCATTTGTTTTTACAGAATCCCGATATTTATTCCTGCGCAAGCGTGTGCCAGTGCAAGCAAGAAGAAAATCATCAGCATTGACGTCAGTACCGACTGGGCGTGCGGAAACTAGCTTGGCTCCGGCGCAGTGGGACTTTGGAGGTGCCAGGAACGTTGAAGTGCGTAAAAGTAACTGTCCGGAACACGAACCGTTCCTTGGCAGCAGTGGCAGCGCAGCTGGCTACGTTTCTGAGCTTCCATCTCAGCTGTTTTTACATAATCCCGATATTTATTCCTGGGACAAAATGGTGGTTTGAGCTAGTTGGTACATATTCACAATTTCACCAGCGCTGCGACTAGGAACCAGAACAGCGCTTGTCCTTGTCTTCCTTCTCTGTTCTGGTTCCTAGTCGCAGCGCTGGTGAAATTGTGAATTATTCCTGGGAAAGCCTGTGCCAGAGCAAGCAAGAAGGAAATCATCAGCGTTGACGTCAGTACCGACTGGGCGTGAGGAAACTAGCTTCGCTCCGGCGCAGTGGGACTTTGGAGGTGCCAGGAACGTTGACGTGCGTTAAAGGAACTGTCTGGAACACGAACCGTTCCTTGGCAGCAGTGGCAGCGCAGCTGGCTACGTTTCTGAGCTTCCATCTCATCTGTTTTTACAGACTAATAATAATAATAATTGGTTTTTGGGGAAAGGAAATGGCGCAGTATCTGTCTCATACATCGTTGGACACCTGAACCGCGCCGTAAGGTAAGAGATAAAGGAGGGAGTGAAAGATGAAAGGAAGGAGAAGGTGCCGTAGTGGAGGGCTTCGGAATAATTTCGACCACCTGGGGATCTTTAACGTGCACTGACATCGCACAGCACACGGGCGCCTTAGCGTTTTTCCTCCATAAAAACGCCGCCGCCGCGGTCGGGTTCGAACCCGGGGTTTTTACAGACTCCCGATATTCATTCCTGCGCAGGCCTGTGCCAAAACAAGCAAGAAGGGAATCATCAGCGTTGACGTCAGTACCGACTGGGCGCGCGGCAAATAGCTTCGCTCCGGCGCAGTCGGACTTTGGAGGTGCCAGGAACGTTGAAGTGCGTTAAAGGAACAGTCCGGAACACGAACCGTTCCTTGGCAGCACTGGCAGCGCAGCTGTCTACGTTTCTGAGCTTCCATCTCATTTGTTTTTACAGAATCCCGATATTTATTCCTGCGCAAGCCTGTGCCAGTGCAAGCAAGAAGGAAATCATCAGCGTTGACGTCAGTACCGACTGGGCGGGCGGAAACTAGCTTCGCTCCGGCGCAGTGGGACTTTGGAGGCGCCAGGAACGTTGAAGTGCGTAAAAGGAACTGTCCGGAACACGAACCGTTCCTTGGCAGCAGTGGCAGCGCAGCTGGCTACGTTTCTGAGCTTCCATCTCAATTGTTTTTACAGAATCCCGATATTTATTCCTGCGCAAGCCTGTGCCTGTGCAAGCAAGAAGGAAATCATCAGCGTTGACGTCAGTACCGACTGGGCGGGCGGAAACTAGCTTCGCTCCGGCGCAGTGGGACTTTGGAGGCGCCAGGAACGTTGAAGTGCGTAAAAGGAACTGTCCGGAACACGAACCGTTCCTTGGCAGCAGTGGCAGCGCAGCTGGCTACGTTTCTGAGCTTCCATCTCATCTGTTTTTACATAATCCCGATATTTATTCCTGCGCAAGCCTGTGCCAGTGCAAGCAAGAAGGAAATCATCAGCGTTGACGTCAGTACCGACTGGGCGTGCGGAAACTAGCTTCGCTCAGGCGCAGTGGGACTTTGGAGTCGCCGGCAATGTTGAAGTGCGTAAAAGGAACTGTCTGGAACACGAACCGTTCCTTGGCAGCAGTGGCAGCGCAGCTGGCTACGTTTCTGTGCTTCCATCTCATTTGTTTTTACAGAATCCCGATATTTATTCCTGCGCAAGCGTGTGCCAGTGCAAGCAAGAAGGAAATCATCAGCATTGACGTCAGTACCGACTGGGCGGGCGGAAACTAGCTTGGCTCCGGCGCAGAGGGACTTCGGAGGTGCCAGGAACGTTGAAGTGCGTAAAAGTAACTGTCCGGAACACGAACCGTTCCTTCGCAGCAGTGGCAGCGCAGCTGGCTACGTTTCTGAGCTTCCATCGCATCTGTTTTTACATATTCCCGATATTTATTCCTGCGAAATCCTGTGCCAGAGCAAGCAAGAAGGAAATCATCAGCGTTGACGTCAGTACCGACTGGGCGTGAGGAAACTAGCTTCGGTTCGGCGCAGTGGGACTTTGGAGGTGCCAGGAACGTTGACGTGCGTAAAAAGGAACTGTCTGGAACACGAACCGTTCCTTGGCAGCAGTGGCAGCGCAGCTGGCTACGTTTCTGAGCTTCCATCTCATCTGTTTTTACAGACTCCCGATATTCATTCCTGCGCAGGCCTGTGCCAAAACAAGCAAGAAGGAAATCATCAGCGTTGACGTCAGTACCGACTGGGCGCGCGGCAAATAGCTTCGCTCCGGCGCAGTCGGACATTGGAAGCGCGAGGAACGTTGAAGCGCGTTAAAGGAACTGTCCGCAGCACGAGCCGTTCCTTGGCACCAGTGGCAGCGCAGCTGGCTACGTTTCTGAGCTTCTATCTCATCTGTTTTTACAGACTCCCGATATTCATTCCTGCGCAGGCCAGTGCCAGAACAAGCAAGAAGGAAATCATCAGCGTTGACGTAAGTACCGAGTGGGCGTGCGGAACCTAGCTTCGCTCCGGCGCAGTGGGACTTTGGGGGCGCCAGGAACGTTGAAGTGCGTAAAAGGAACTGTCCGGAACACGAACCGTTCCTTCGCAGCAGTGGCAGCGCAGCTGGCTACGTTTCTGAGCTTCCATCTCATCTATTTTTACATAATCCCAATATTTATTCCTGCGAAAGCCTGTGCCAGAGCAAGCAAGAAGGATATCAGCGTTGTCGTCAGCACCGACTGGGCGTGAGGAAACTAGCTTCGCTCCGGCGCAGTGGGACTTTGGAGGCGCCAGGAATGTTGACGTGCGTTAAAGGAACTGTCTGGAACACGAACCGTTCCTTGGCAGCAGTGGCAGCGCAGCTGGCTACGTTTCTGAGCTTCCATCTCATCTGTTTTTACAGACTCCCGATATTCATTCCTGCGCAGGCCTGTGCCAGAACAAGCAAGAATGAAATCATCAGCGTTGACGTCAGTACCGACTGGGCGCGCGGAAAATAGCTTCGCTCCGGCGCAGTCGGACTTTGGAGGCGCCAGGAACGTTGAAGTGCGTAAAAGGAACTGTCCGGAACACGAACCGTTCCTTAGCAGCACTGGCAGCGCAGCTGGCTACGTTTCTGAGCTTCCATCTCATCTGTTTTTACAGAATCCCGACATTTATTCCTGCGCAAGCCTGTGCCAGAACAAGCAAGAAGGAAATCATCAGCGTTGACGTCAGTACCGAGTGGCGTGCGGAAAATAGCTTCGCTCCGGCGCAGTGGGACTTTGGAGGCGCCAGGAACGTTGAAGTGCGTAAAAGGAACTGTCCGGAACACGAACCGTTCCTTGGCAGCAGTGGCAGCGCAGCTGGCTAGGTTTCTGAGCTTCCATCTCATCAGTTTTTACAGACTCCCGATATTCATTCCTGCGCGGGCCTCTGCCAAAACAAGCAAGAAGGAAATCATCAGCGTTGACGACAGTACCGACTGGGCGCGCGGCAAATAGCTTCGCTCCGGCGCAGTCGGACTTTGGAGGTGCCAGGAACGTTGAAGTGCGTAAAGGAACAGTCCGAAACACGAACCGTTCCTTGGCAGCACTGGCACCGCAGCTGGCTACGTTTCTGAGCTTCCATCACATCTGTTTTTACAGAATCCCGATATTCATTCCTGCGCAAGCCTGTGCCAGAGCAAGCAAGAAGGAAATCATCAGCGTTGACGTCAGTACCGACTGGGCGTGCAGAAAATAGCTTTGCTCAGGCGCAGTGGGACTTTGGAGTCGCCGGCAATGTTGAAGTTCGTAAAAGGAACTGTCTGGAACACAAACCGTTCCTTGGCAGCAGTGGCAGCGCAGCTGGCTACGTTTCTGAGCGTCCATCTCATTTGTTTTTACAGAATCCCGATATTTATTCCTGCGCAAGCCTGTGCCAGTGCAAGCAAGAAGGAAATCATCAGCGTTGACGTCAGTACCGACTGGTCGGGCGGAAACTAGCTTCGCTCCGGCGCAGTGGGACTTTGGAGGCGCCAGGAACGTTGAAGTGCGTAAAAGGAACTGTCCGGAACACGAACCGTTCCTTGGCAGCAGTGGCAGCGCAGCTGGCTACGTTTCTGAGCTTCCATCTCATCTGTTTTTACATAATCCCGATATTTATTCCTGCGCAAGCCTGTGCCAGTGCAAGCAAGAAGGATATCATCAGCGTTGACGTCAGTACCGACTGGGCGTGCGGAAACTAGCTTCGCTCAGGCGCAGTGGGACTTTGGAGTCGCCGGCAATGTTGAAGTGCGTAAAAGGAAATGTCTGGAACACGAACCGTTCCTTGGCAGCAGTGGCAGCGCAGCTGGCTACGTTTCTGAGCTTCCATCTCATTTGTTTTTACAGAATCCCGATATTTATTCCTGCGCAAGCGTGTGCCAGTGCAAGCAAGAAGGAAATCATCAGCATTGACGTCAGTACCGACTGGGCGTGCGGAAACTAGCTTGGCTCCGGCGCAGTGGGACTTTGTAGGTGCCAGGAACGTTGAAGTGCGTAAAAGTAACTGTCCGGAACACGAACCGTTCTTTCGCAGCAGTGGCAGCGCAGCTGGCTACGTTTCTGAGCTTCCATCTCATCTGTTTTTACAGACTCCCGATATTCATTCCTGCGCAGGCCTGTGCCAAAACAAGCAAGAAGGAAATCATCAGCGTTGACGTCAGTACCGACTGGGCGCGCGGCAAATAGCTTCGCTCCGGCGCAGTGGGACTTTGGAGGCGCCAGGAACGTTGAAGTGCGTTAAAGGAACTGTCCGCAACACGAACCGTTCCTTAGCAGCAGTGGCAGCGCAGCTGGCTACGTTTCTGAGCTTCAATCTCATATGTTTTTACAGACTACCGATATTCATTCCTGCGCAGTCCTGTGCCAGAACAAGCAAGAAAGAAATCATCAGCGTTGACGTCAGTACCGACTGGGCTTGCGGAAACTAGCTTCGCTCCGGCGCAGTGGGACTTTGGAGGCGCCAGGAACGTTGAAGTGCGTTAAAGGAACTGTCCGCAACACGAACCGTTCCTTGGCAGCAGTGGCAGCGCAGCTGGCTACGTTTCTGAGCTTCAATCTCATATGTTTTTACTGACTACCGATATTCATTCCTGCGCAGGCCTGTGCCAGAACAAGCAAGAAGGAAATCATCAGCGTTGACGTCAGTACCGACTGGGCGGGCGGAAACTAGCTTCGCTCCGGAGCAGTGGGACTTTGGAGGCGCCAGGAACGTTGAAGTGCTTAAAAGGAACTGTCCGCAACACGAACCGCTCCTTGGCAGCAGTGGCAGCGCAGCTGGCTACGTTTCTGAGCTTCCATCTCATCTGTTTTTACAGAATCCCCATATTCATTCCTGCGAAAGCCTGTGCCAGAGCAAGCAAGAAGGAAATCATCAACGTGGACGTCAGTACCGACTGGGCGTGCGGAAACTAGCTTCGCTCCGGCCAGTGGGACTTTGGAGGCGCCAGGAACGTTGAAGTGCTTAAAAGGAACTGTCCGGAACACCAACCGTTCCTTGGCAGCAGTGGCAGCGCAGCTGGCTACGTTTCTGAGCTTCCATCTCATCTGTTTTTACATAATCCCGATATTTATTCCTGCGAAAGCCTGTGCCAGAGTAAGCAAGAAGGAAATCATCAACGTGGACGTCAGTACCGACTGGGCGTGCGGAAACTAGCTTCGCTCCGGTGCAGTGGGACTTTGGATGCGCCAGGAACGTTGAAGTGCTTAAAAGGAACTGTCCGCAACACGAACCGCTCCTTGGCAGCAGTGGAAGCGCAGCTGGCTACGTTTCTGAGCTTCCATCTCATCTGTTTTTACATAATCCCGATATTTATTCCTGCGAAAGCCTGTGCCAGAGCAAGCAAGAAGGAAATCATCAACGTGGACGTCAGTACCGACTGGGCGTGCGGAAACTAGCTTCGCTCCGGTGCAGTGGGACTTTGGAGGCGCCAGGAACGTTGAAGTGCTTAAAAGGAACTGTCCGCAACACGAACCGCTCCTTGGCAGCAGTGGCAGCGCAGCTGGCTTCGTTTCTGAGCTTCCATCTCATCTGTTTTTACAGAATCCCGATATTCATTCCTGCGCAAGCCTGTGCCAGAGCAAGCAAGAAGGAAATCATCAGCGTTGACGTCAGTACCGACTGGGCGTGCGGAAACTAGCTTAGCTCCGGCGCAGTGGGACTTTGGAGGCGCCAGGAACCTTGAAGTGCGTAAAAAGAACTGTTCGGAACACGAACCGTTCCATGGCAGCAGTGGCAGCGCAGCTGGCTACGTTTCTGAGCTTCCATCTCATCTGTTTTTACAGACTCCCGATATTCATTCCTGCGCGGGCCTCTGCCAAAACAAGCAAGAAGGAAATCATCAGCGTTGACGTCAGTACCGACTGGGCGCGCGGCAAATAGCTTCGCTCCGGCGCAGTCGGACTTTGGAGGCGCCAGGAACGTTGAAGTGCGTTAAAGGAACAGTCCGGAACACGAACCGTTCCTTGGCAGCACTGGCAGCGCAGCTGGCTACGTTTCTGAGCTTCCATCTCATCTGTTTTTACAGAATGCCGATATTTATTCCTGCGCAAGCCTGTGCCAGAACAAGCAAGAAGGAAATCATCAGCGTTAACGTCAGTACCGACTGGGCGTGCGGAAAATAGCTCCGCTCCGTCGCAGTGGGACTTTGGAGGTGCCAGGAACGTTGATGTGCGTTAAAGGAACTGTCTGGAACACGAATCGTTCCTTGGCAGCAGTGGCAGCGCAGCTGGCTACGTTTCTGAGCTTCCATCTCATCTGTTTTTACAGACTCCCGATATTCATTCCTGCGCAGGCCTGTGCCAAAACAAGCAAGAAGGAAATCATCAGCGTTGACGTCAGTACCGACTGGGTGCGCAGCAAATAGCTTCGCTCCGGCGCAGTCGGACTTTGGAGGCACCAGGAACGTTGAAGTGCATTAAAGGAATTGTCCGGAACACGAACCGTTCCTTGGCAGCATTGGCAGCGCAGCTGGCTACGTTTCTGAGCTTCCATCTAATCTGTTTTTACAGAATCCCAATATTTATTCCTGCGCAAGCCTGTGACAGAACAAGCCAGAAGGAAATCGTCAGCGTTGACGTCAGTACCGACTGGGAGTGCGGAACCTAGCTTCGCTCCGGCGCAGTGGGACTTTGGAGGCGCCAGGAACGCTGAAGTGCGTTAAAGGAACTGTCCGCAACACGAACCGTTCCTTGGCAGCAGTGGCAGCGCAGCTGGCTACGTTTCTGAGCTTCAATCTCATATGTTTTTACTGACTATCGATATTCATTCCTGCGCGGGCCTCTGCCAAAACAAGCAAGAAGGAAATCATCAGCGTTGACGTCAGTACCGACTGGGCGCGCGGCAAATAGCTTCGCTCCGGCGCAGTCGGACTTTGGAGGCGCCAGGAACGTTGAAGTGCGTTAAAGGAACAGTCCGGAACACGAACCGTTCCTTGGCAGCACTGGCAGCGCAGCTGGCTACGTTTCTGAGCTTCCATCTCATCTGTTTTTACAGAATGCCGATATTTATTCCTGCGCAAGCCTGTGCCAGAACAAGCAAGAAGGAAATCATCAGCGTTAACGTCAGTACCGACTGGGCGTGCGGAAAATAGCTCCGCTCCGTCGCAGTGGGACTTTGGAGGTGCCAGGAACGTTGATGTGCGTTAAAGGAACTGTCTGGAACACGAATCGTTCCTTGGCAGCAGTGGCAGCGCAGCTGGCTACGTTTCTGAGCTTCCATCTCATCTGTTTTTACAGACTCCCGATATTCATTCCTGCGCAGGCCTGTGCCAAAACAAGCAAGAAGGAAATCATCAGCGTTGACGTCAGTACCGACTGGGTGCGCAGCAAATAGCTTCGCTCCGGCGCAGTCGGACTTTGGAGGCACCAGGAACGTTGAAGTGCATTAAAGGAATTGTCCGGAACACGAACCGTTCCTTGGCAGCATTGGCAGCGCAGCTGGCTACGTTTCTGAGCTTCCATCTAATCTGTTTTTACAGAATCCCAATATTTATTCCTGCGCAAGCCTGTGACAGAACAAGCCAGAAGGAAATCGTCAGCGTTGACGTCAGTACCGACTGGGAGTGCGGAACCTAGCTTCGCTCCGGCGCAGTGGGACTTTGGAGGCGCCAGGAACGCTGAAGTGCGTTAAAGGAACTGTCCGCAACACGAACCGTTCCTTGGCAGCAGTGGCAGCGCAGCTGGCTACGTTTCTGAGCTTCAATCTCATATGTTTTTACTGACTACCGATATTCATTCCTGCGCAGGCCTGTGCCAGAACAAGCAAGAAGGAAATCATCAGCGTTGACGTCAGTACCGACTGGGCGGGCGGAAACTAGCTTCGCTCCGGAGCAGTGGGACTTTGGAGGCGCCAGGAACGTTGAAGTGCTTAAAAGGAACTGTCCGGAACACGAACCGTTCCTTGGCAGCAGTGGCAGCGCAGCTGGCTACGTTTCTGAGCTTCCATCTCATCTGTTTTTACAGACTCCCGATATTCATTCCTGCGCAGGCCTGTGCCAAAACAAGCAAGAAGGAAATCATCAGCGTTGACGTCAGTACCGACTGGGTGCGCAGCAAATAGCTTCGCTCCGGCGCAGTCGGACTTTGGAGGCACCAGGAACGTTGAAGTGCTTAAAAGGAACTGTCCGCAACACGAACCGCTCCTTGGCAGCAGTGGCAGCGCAGCTGGCTACGTTTCTGAGCTTCCATCTCATCTGTTTTTACAGAATCCCGATATTCATTCCTGCGCAGGCCTGTGCCAAAACAAGCAGGAAGGAAATCATCAGCGTTGACGTCAGTACCGACTGGGCGCGCGGCAAATAGCTTCGCTCCGGCGCAGTCGGACTTTGGAGGCGCCAGGAACGTTGAAGTGCGTTAAAGGAACAGTGCGGAACACGAACCGTTGCTTGGCAGCACTGGCAGCGCAGCTGGCTACGTTTCTGAGCTTCAATCTCATCTGTTTTTACAGAATCCCGATATTTATTCCGGCGCAAGCCTGTGCCAGAACAAGCAAGAAGGAAATCATCAGCGTTGACGTCAGTACCGACTGGGCGTGCGGAAAATAGCTCCGCTACGGCGCAGTTTGAATTTGGAGGCGCCAGGAACGTTGAAGTGCGTAAAAGGAACTGTCCGGAACACGAACCGTTCCTTGGCAGCAGTGGCAGCGCAGCTGGCTACGTTTCTGAGCTTCCATCTCTTCTGTTTTTACAGAATCCCGATATTCATTCCTAAGCAGGCCTGTGCCAAAACAAGCAAGAAGGAAATCATCAGCGTTGACGTCAGTACCGACTGGGCGTGAGGAATCTAGCTTCGCTCCGGCGCAGTGGGACTTTGGAGGAGCCAGGAACGTTGACGTGCATTAAAGGAACTGTCTGGAACACGAACCGTTCCTTGGCAGCACTGGCAGCGCAGCTGGCTACGTTTCTGAGCTTCCATCTCATCTGTTTTTACAGAATCCCGATATTTAACCTGCCCAAGCCTGTGCCAGAACAAGCAAAATGGAAATCATCAGCGTTAACGTCAGTACCGACTGGGCGTGCGGAAAATAGCTCCGCTCCGGCGCAGTGGGACTTTGGAGGTGCCAGGAACGTTGACGTGCGTTAAAGGAACTGTCTGGAACACGAACCGTTCCTTGGCAGCAGTGGCAGCGCAGCTGGCTACGTTTCTGAGCTTCTATCTCATCTGTTTTTACAGACTCCCGATATTCATTCCTAAGCAGGCCTGTGCCAAAACAAGCAAGAAGGAAATCATCAGCGTTGACGTCAGTACCGACTGGGCGTGAGGAAATTAGCTTCGCTCCGGCGCAGTGGGACTTTGGAGGAGCCAGGAACGTTGACGTGCATTAAAGGAACAGTCCGGAACACGAACCGTTCCTTGGCAGCACTGGCAGCGCAACTGGCTGCGTTTCTGAGCTTCCATCTCATCTGTTTTTACAGAATCCCGATATTTATTCCTGCGCAAGCCTGTGCCAAAGCAGGCAAGAAGGAAATCATCAGCGTTGACGTCAGAACCGACTGGGCGTGCGGAAAATAGCTTCGCTCCGGCGCAATGGGACTTTGGAGTCGCCGGCAATGTTGAATTGCGTAAAAGGAACTGTCTGGAACACGAACCGTTCATTGGCAGCAGTGGCAGCGCAGCTGGCTACGTTTCTGAGCTTCCAACTCATTTGTTTTTACAGAATCCCGATATTTATTCCTGCGCAAGCCTGTGCCAGTGCAAGCAAGAAGGAAATCATCAGCGTTGACGTCAATACCGACTGGGCGGGCGGAAACTAGCTTCGCTCCGGCGCAGTGGGACTTTGGAGGCGCCAGGAACGTTGAAGTGCGTAAAAGGAACTGTCCGGAACACGAACCGTTCCTTGCCAGCAGTGGCAACGCAGCTGGCTACGTTTCTGAGCTTCCATCTCATATGTTTTTACATAATCCCGATATTTATTCCTACGAAAGCCTGTGCCAGAGCAAGCAAGAAGGAAATCATCAACGTGGACGCCAGTACCGACTGGGCGTGCGGAAACTAGCTTCGCTCCGGTGCAGTGGGACTTTGGAGGCGCCAGGAACGTTGAAGTGCGTTAAAGGAACTGTCCGCAACACGAACCGTTCCTTGGCAGCAGTGGCAGCGCAGCTGGCTACGTTTCTGAGCTTCCATCTCATCTGTTTTTACAGAATCCCGATATTTATTCCTGCGCAAACGTGTGCCATGGCAAGCAAGAAAGAAATCATCAGCGTTGACGTCAGTACCGACTGGGCGTGCGGAAACTAGCTTCGCTCCGGAACACGAACCGTTCCTTCGCAGCAGTGGCAGCGCAGCTGGCTACGTTTCTGAGCTTCCATCTCATCTGTTTTTACATAATCCCGATATTTATTCCTGCGAAAGCCTCTGCCAAAACAAGCAAGAAGGAAATCATCAGCGTTGACGTCAGTACCGACTGGGCGCGCGGCAAATAGCTTCGCTCCGGCGCAGTCGGACTTTGGAGGCGCCAGGAACGTTCAAGTGCGTTAAAGGAACAGTCCGGAACACGAACCGTTGCTTGGCAGCACTGGCAGCGCAGCTGGCTACGTTTCTGAGCTTCAATCTCATCTGTTTTTACAGAATCCCGATATTTATTCCTGCGCAAGCCTGTGCCAGAACAAGCAAGAAGGAAATCATCAGCGTTGACGTCAGTACCGACTGGGCGTGCGGAAAATAGCTCCACTACGGCGCAGTTTGACTTTGGAGGCGCCAGGAACGTTGAAGTGCGTAAAAGGAACTGTCCGGAACACGAACCGTTCCTTGGCAGCAGTGGCAGCGCAGCTGGCTACGTTTCTGAGCTTCCATCTCTTCTGTTTTTAGAGAATCCCGAAATTCATTCCTGCGCAAGCCTGTGCCAGAGCAAGCAAGAAGGAAATCATCAGCGTTGACGTCAGTACCGACTGGGCGTGCGGAAAATAGCTTCGCTCCGGCGCAGTGGGACTTTGGAGTCGCCGGCAATGTTGAAGTGCGTAAAAGGAACTGTCTGGAACACGAACCGTTCCTTGGCAGCAGTGGCAGCGCAGCTGGCTACGTTTCTGAGCTTCCATCTCATTTGTTTTTACAGAATCCCGATATTTATTCCTGCGCAAGCGTGTGCCAGTGCAAGCAAGAAGAAAATCATCAGCATTGACGTCAGTACCGACTGGGCGTGCGGAAACTAGCTTGGCTCCGGCGCAGTGGGACTTTGGAGGTGCCAGGAACGTTGAAGTGCGTAAAAGTAACTGTCCGGAACACGAACCGTTCCTTGGCAGCAGTGGCAGCGCAGCTGGCTACGTTTCTGAGCTTCCATCTCAGCTGTTTTTACATAATCCCGATATTTATTCCTGGGACAAAATGGTGGTTTGAGCTAGTTGGTACATATTCACAATTTCACCAGCGCTGCGACTAGGAACCAGAACAGCGCTTGTCCTTGTCTTCCTTCTCTGTTCTGGTTCCTAGTCGCAGCGCTGGTGAAATTGTGAATTATTCCTGGGAAAGCCTGTGCCAGAGCAAGCAAGAAGGAAATCATCAGCGTTGACGTCAGTACCGACTGGGCGTGAGGAAACTAGCTTCGCTCCGGCGCAGTGGGACTTTGGAGGTGCCAGGAACGTTGACGTGCGTTAAAGGAACTGTCTGGAACACGAACCGTTCCTTGGCAGCAGTGGCAGCGCAGCTGGCTACGTTTCTGAGCTTCCATCTCATCTGTTTTTACAGACTAATAATAATAATAATTGGTTTTTGGGGAAAGGAAATGGCGCAGTATCTGTCTCATACATCGTTGGACACCTGAACCGCGCCGTAAGGTAAGAGATAAAGGAGGGAGTGAAAGATGAAAGGAAGGAGGAGGTGCCGTAGTGGAGGGCTTCGGAATAATTTCGACCACCTGGGGATCTTTAACGTTCACTGACATCGCACAGCACACGGGCGCCTTAGCGTTTTTCCTCCATAAAAACGCCGCCGCCGCGGTCGGGTTCGAACCCGGGGTTTTTACAAACTCCCGATATTCATTCCTGCGCAGGCCTGTGCCAAAACAAGCAAGAAGGGAATCATCAGCGTTGACGTCAGTACCGACTGGGCGCGCGGCAAATAGCTTCGCTCCGGCGCAGTCGGACTTTGGAGGCGCCAGGAACGTTGAAGTGCGTTAAAGGAACAGTCCGGAACACGAACCGTTCCTTGGCAGCACTGGCAGCGCAGCTGTCTACGTTTCTGAGCTTCCATCTCATCTGTTTTTACAGAATCCCGATATTTATTCCTGCGCAAGCCTGTGCCAGAGCAAGCAAGAAGGAAATCATCAGCGTTGACGTCAGTACCGACTGGGCGTGCGGAAAATAGCTTTGCTCAGGCGCAGTGGGACTTTGGAGTCGCCGGCAATGTTGAAGTGCGTAAAAGGAACTGTCTGGAACACGAACCGTTCCTTGGCAGCAGTGGCAGCGCAGCTGGCTACGTTTCTGAGCTTCCATCTCATTTGTTTTTACAGAATCCCGATATTTATTCCTGCGCAAGCCTGTGCCAGTGCAAGGAAGAAGGAAATCATCAGTGTTGACGTCAGTACCGACTGGGCGGGCGGAAACTAGCTTCGCTCCGGCGCAGTGGGACTTTGGAGGCGCCAGGAACGTTGAAGTGCGTAAAAGGAACTGTCCGGAACACGAACCGTTCCTTGGCAGCAGTGGCAGCGCAGCTGGCTACGTTTCTGAGCTTCCATCTCAATTGTTTTTACAGAATCCCGATATTTATTCCTGCGCAAGCCTGTGCCAGTGCAAGCAAGAAGGAAATCATCAGCGTTGACGTCAGTACCGACTGGGCGGGCGGAAACTAGCTTCGCTCCGGCGCAGTGGGACTTTGGAGGCGCCAGGAACGTTGAAGTGCGTAAAAGGAACTGTCCGGAACACGAACCGTTCCTTGGCAGCAGTGGCAGCGCAGCTGGCTACGTTTCTGAGCTTCCATCTCATCTGTTTTTACATAATCCCGATATTTATTCCTGCGCAAGCCTGTGCCAGTGCAAGCAAGAAGGAAATCATCAGCGTTGACGTCAGTACCGACTGGGCGTGCGGAAACTAGCTTCGCTCAGGCGCAGTGGGACTTTGGAGTCGCCGGCAATGTTGAAGTGCGTAAAAGGAACTGTCTGGAACACGAACCGTTCCTTGGCAGCCGTGGCAGCGCAGCTGGCTACGTTTCTGTGCTTCCATCTCATTTGTTTTTACAGAATCCCGATATTTATTCCTGCGCAAGCGTGTGCCAGTGCAAGCAAGAAGGAAATCATCAGCATTGACGTCCGTACCGACTGGGCGTGCGGAAACTAGCTTGGCTCCGGCGCAGAGGGACTTCGGAGGTGCCAGGAACGTTGAAGTGCGTAAAAGTAACTGTCCGGAACACGAACCGTTCCTTCGCAGCAGTGGCAGCGCAGCTGGCTACGTTTCTGAGCTTCCATCGCATCTGTTTTTACATATTCCCGATATTTATTCCTGCGAAATCCTGTGCCAGAGCAAGCAAGAAGGAAATCATCAGCGTTGACGTCAGTACCGACTGGGCGTGAGGAAACTAGCTTCGGTTCGGCGCAGTGGGACTTTGGAGGTGCCAGGAACGTTGACGTGCGTAAAAAGGAACTGTCTGGAACACGAACCGTTCCTTGGCAGCAGTGGCAGCGCAGCTGGCTACGTTTCTGAGCTTCCATCTCATCTGTTTTTACAGACTCCCGATATTCATTCCTGCGCAGGCCTGTGCCAAAACAAGCAAGAAGGAAATCATCAGCGTTGACGTCAGTACCGACTGGGCGCGCGGCAAATAGCTTCGCTCCGGCGCAGTCGGACATTGGAAGCGCGAGGAACGTTGAAGCGCGTTAAAGGAACTGTCCGCAACACGAGCCGTTCCTTGGCACCAGTGGCAGCGCAGCTGGCTACGTTTCTGAGCTTCTATCTCATCTGTTTTTACAGACTCCCGATATTCATTCCTGCGCAGGCCAGTGCCAGAACAAGCAAGAAGGAAATCATCAGCGTTGACGTAAGTACCGAGTGGGCGTGCGGAACCTAGCTTCGCTCCGGCGCAGTGGGACTTTGGGGGCGCCAGGAACGTTGAAGTGCGTGAAAGGAGCTGTCCGGAACACGAACCGTTCCTTCGCAGCAGTGGCAGCGCAGCTGGCTACGTTTCTGAGCTTCCATCTCATCTATTTATACATAATCCCAATATTTATTCCTGCGAAAGCCTGTGCCAGAGCAAGCAAGAAGGATATCAGCGTTGTCGTCAGCACCGACTGGGCGTGAGGAAACTAGCTTCGCTCCGGCGCAGTGGGACTTTGGAGGCGCCAGGAATGTTGACGTGCGTTAAAGGAACTGTCTGGAACACGAACCGTTGCTTGGCAGCAGTGGCAGCGCAGCTGGCTACGTTTCTGAGCTTCCATCTCATCTGTTTTTACAGACTCCCGATATTCATTCCTGCGCAGGCCTGTGCCAGAACAAGCAAGAATGAAATCATCAGCGTTGACGTCAGTACCGACTGGGCGCGCGGAAAATAGCTTCGCTCCGGCGCAGTCGGACTTTGGAGGCGCCAGGAACGTTGAAGTGCGTAAAAGGAACTGTCCGGAACACGAACCGTTCCTTAGCAGCACTGGCAGCGCAGCTGGCTACGTTTCTGAGCTTCCATCTCATCTGTTTTTACAGAATCCCGACATTTATTCCTGCGCAAGCCTGTGCCAGAACAAGCAAGAAGGAAATCATCAGCGTTGACGTCAGTACCGAGTGGCGTGCGGAAAATAGCTTCGCTCCGGCGCAGTGGGACTTTGGAGGCGCCAGGAACGTTGAAGTGCGTAAAAGGAACTGTCCGGAACACGAACCGTTCCTTGGCAGCAGTGGCAGCGCAGCTGGCTAGGTTTCTGAGCTTCCATCTCATCAGTTTTTACAGACTCCCGATATTCATTCCCGCGCGGGCCTCTGCCAAAACAAGCAAGAAGGAAATCATCAGCGTTGACGTCAGTACCGACTGGGCGCGCGGCAAATAGCTTCGCTCCGGCGCAGTCGGACTTTGGAGGTGCAAGGAACGTTGAAGTGCGTAAAGGAACAGTCCGGAACACGAACCGTTCCTTGGCAGCACTGGCACCGCAGCTGGCTACGTTTCTGAGCTTCCATCACATCTGTTTTTACAGAATCCCGATATTTATTCCTGCGCAAGCCTGTGCCAGAGCAAGCAAGAAGGAAATCATCAGCGTTGACGTCAGTACCGACTGGGCGTGCAGAAAATAGCTTTGCTCAGGCGCAGTGGGACTTTGGAGTCGCCGGCAATGTTGAAGTGCGTAAAAGGAACTGTCTGGAACACAAACCGTTCCTTGGCAGCAGTGGCAGCGCAGCTGGCTACGTTTCTGAGCGTCCATCTCATTTGTTTTTACAGAATCCCGATATTTATTCCTGCGCAAGCCTGTGCCAGTGCAAGCAAGAAGGAAATCATCAGCGTTGACGTCAGTACCGACTGGTCGGGCGGAAACTAGCTTCGCTCCGGCGCAGTGGGACTTTGGAGGCGCCAGGAACGTTGAAGTGCGTAAAAGGAACTGTCCGGAACACGAACCGTTCCTTGGCAGCAGTGGCAGCGCAGCTGGCTACGTTTCTGAGCTTCCATCTCATCTGTTTTTACATAATCCCGATATTTATTCCTGCGCAAGCCTGTGCCAGTGCAAGCAAGAAGGATATCATCAGCGTTGACGTCAGTACCGACTGGGCGTGCGGAAACTAGCTTCGCTCAGGCGCAGTGGGACTTTGGAGTCGCCGGCAATGTTGAAGTGCGTAAAAGGAAATGTCTGGAACACGAACCGTTCCTTGGCAGCAGTGGCAGCGCAGCTGGCTACGTTTCTGAGCTTCCATCTCATTTGTTTTTACAGAATCCCGATATTTATTCCTGCGCAAGCGTGTGCCAGTGCAAGCAAGAAGGAAATCATCAGCATTGACGTCAGTACCGACTGGGCGTGCGGAAACTATCTTGGCTCCGGCGCAGTGGGACTTTGGAGGTGCCAGGAACGTTGAAGTGCGTAAAAGTAACTGTCCGGAACACGAACCGTTCTTTCGCAGCAGTGGCAGCGCAGCTGGCTACGTTTCTGAGCTTCCATCTCATCTGTTTTTACGGACTCCCGATATTCATTCCTGCGCAGGCCTGTGCCAAAACAAGCAAGAAGGAAATCATCAGCGTTGACGTCAGTACCGACTGGGCGCGCGGCAAATAGCTTCGCTCCGGCGCAGTGGGACTTTGGAGGCGCCAGGAACGTTGAAGTGCGTTAAAGGAACTGTCCGCAACACGAATCGTTCCTTGGCAGCAGTGGCAGCGCAGCTGGCTACGTTTCTGAGCTTCAATCTCATATGTTTTTACAGACTACCGATATTCATTCCTGCGCAGTCCTGTGCCAGAACAAGCAAGAAAGAAATCATCAGCGTTGACGTCAGTACCGACTGGGCTTGCGGAAACTAGCTTCGCTCCGGCGCAGTGGGACTTTGGAGGCGCCAGGAACGTTGAAGTGCGTTAAAGGAACTGTCCGCAACATGAACCGTTCCTTGGCAGCAGTGGCAGCGCAGCTGGATACGTTTCTGAGCTTCCATCTCATTTGTTTTTACAGAATCCCGATATTTATTCCTGCGCAAGCCTGTGCCAGTGCAAGCAAGAAGGAAATCATCAGCGTTGACGTCAGTACTGACTGGACGGGCGGAAACTAGCTTCGCTCCGGCGCAGTGGGACTTTGGAGGCGCCAGGAACGTTGAAGTGCGTAAAAGGAGCTGTCCGGAACACGAACCGTTCCTTCGCAGCAGTGGCAGCGCAGCTGGCTACGTTTCTGAGCTTCCATCTCATCTATTTTTACATAATCCCAATATTTATTCCTGCGAAAGCCTGTGCCAGAGCAAGCAAGAAGGATATCAGCGTTGTCGTCAGCACCGACTGGGCGTGAGGAAACTAGCTTCGCTCCGGCGCAGTGGGACTTTGGAGGCGCCAGGAATGTTGACGTGCGTTAAAGGAACTGTCTGGAACACGAACCGTTCCTTGGCAGCAGTGGCAGCGCAGCTGGCTACGTTTCTGAGCTTCCATCTCATCTGTTTTTACAGACTCCCGATATTCATTCCTGCGCAGGCCTGTGCCAGAACAAGCAAGAATGAAATCATCAGCGTTGACGTCAGTACCGACTGGGCGCGCGGAAAATAGCTTCGCTCCGGCGCAGTCGGACTTTGGAGGCGCCAGGAACGTTGAAGTGCGTAAAAGGAACTGTCCGGAACACGAACCGTTCCTTAGCAGCACTGGCAGCGCAGCTGGCTACGTTTCTGAGCTTCCATCTCATCTGTTTTTACAGAATCCCGACATTTATTCCTGCGCAAGCCTGTGCCAGAACAAGCAAGAAGGAAATCATCAGCGTTGACGTCAGTACCGAGTGGCGTGCGGAAAATAGCTTCGCTCCGGCGCAGTGGGACTTTGGAGGCGCCAGGAACGTTGAAGTGCGTAAAAGGAACTGTCCGGAACACGAACCGTTCCTTGGCAGCAGTGGCAGCGCAGCTGGCTAGGTTTCTGAGCTTCCATCTCATCAGTTTTTACAGACTCCCGATATTCATTCCTGCGCGGGCCTCTGCCAAAACAAGCAAGAAGGAAATCATCAGCGTTGACGTCAGTACCGACTGGGCGCGCGGCAAATAGCTTCGCTCCGGCGAAGTCGGACTTTGGAGGTGCCAGGAACGTTGAAGTGCGTAAAGGAACAGTCCGGAACACGAACCGTTCCTTGGCAGCACTGGCACCGCAGCTGGCTACGTTTCTGAGCTTCCATCACATCTGTTTTTACAGAATCCTGATATTTATTCCTGCGCAAGCCTGTGCCATAACAAGCAAGAAGGAAATCATCAGCGTTAACGTCAGTACCAACTGGGCGTGCGGAAAATAGCTCCGCTCCGGCGCAGTGGGACTTTGGAGGCGCCAGGAACGTTGATGTGCGTTAAAGGAACTGTCTGGAACACGAATCGTTCCTTGGCAGCAGTGGCAGCGCAGCTGGCTACGTTTCTGAGCTTCCATCTCATCTGTTTTTACAGACTCCCGATATTTAATCCTGCGAAAGCCTGTGCCAGTGCAAGCAAGAAAGAAATCATCAGCGTTGACGTCAGTACCGACTGGGCGTGCGGAAACTAGCTTCGCTCCGGCGCATTGGGACTTTGGAGGCGCCAGGAACGTTGAAGTGTGTAAAAGGAACTGTCCGGAACACGAACCGTTCCTTGGCAGCAGTGGCAGCGCAGCTGGCTACGTATCTGAGCTTACATCTCATTTGTTTTTACAGAATCCCGATATTTATTCCTGCGCAAGCCTGTGCCAGTGCAAGCAAGAAGGAAATCATCAGCGTTGACGTCAGTACCGACTGGGCGTGCGGAAACTAGCTTCGCTCCGCTGCAGTGGGACTTTGGAGGCGCCAGGAACGTTGAAGTGCGTAAAAGGAACTGTCCGGAACACGAACCGTTCCTTGGCAGCAGTGGCAGCGCAGCTGGCTACGTTTCTGAGCTTCCATCTCATCTGTTTTTACAGACTAATAATAATAATAAGTGGTTTTTGGGGAAAGGAAATGGCGCAGTATCTGTCTCATACATCGTTGGACACCTGAACCGCGCCGTAAGGTAAGCGATAAAGGAGGGAGTGAAAGATGAGAGGAAGGAGGAGGTGCCGTAGTGGAGGGCTCCGGAATAATTTCGACCACCTGGGGATCTTTAACGTGCACTGACATCGCACAGCACACGGGCGCCTTAGCGTTTTTCCTCCATAAAAACGCCGCCGCCGCGGTCGGGTTCGAACCCGGGGTTTTTACAGACTCCCGATATTCATTCCTGCGGAGGCCTGTGCCAAAACAAGCAAGAAGGGAATCATCAGCGTTGACGTCAGTACCGACTGGGCGCGCGGCAAATAGCTTCGCTCCGGCGCAGTCGGACTTTGGAGGCGCCAGGAACGTTGAAGTGCGTTAAAGGAACAGTCCGGAACACGAACCGTTCCTTGGCAGCACTGGCAGCGCAGCTGTCTACGTTTCTGAGCTTCCATCTCATCTGTTTTTACAGAATCCCGATATTTATTCCTGCGCAAGCCTGTGCCAGAGCAAGCAAGAAGGAAATCATCAGCGTTGACGTCAGTACCGACTGGGCGTGCGGAAAATAGCTTTGCTCAGGCGCAGTGGGACTTTGGAGTCGCCGGCAATGTTGAAGTGCGTAAAAGGAACTGTCTGGAACACGAACCGTTCCTTGGCAGCAGTGGCAGCGCAGCTGGCTACGTTTCTGAGCTTCCATCTCATTTGTTTTTACAGAATCCCGATATTTATTCCTGCGCAAGCCTGTGCCAGTGCAAGCAAGAAGGAAATCATCAGCATTGACGTCAGTACCGACTGGGCGTGCGGAAACTAGTTTGGCTCCGGCGCAGTGGGACTTCGGAGGTGCCAGGAACGTTGAAGTGCGTAAAAGGAACTGTCTGGAACACGAACCGTTTCTTGGCAGCTGTGGCAGCGCAGCTGGCTACGTTTCTGAGCTTCCACCTCATTTGTTTTTACAGAATCCCGATATTTATTCCTGCGCAAGCCTGTGCCAGTGCAAGCAAGAAGGAAATCATCAGCGTTGACGTCAGTACTGACTGGGCGGGCGGAAACTAGCTTCGCTCCGGCGCAGTGGGACTTTGGAGGCGCCAGGAACGTTGAAGTGCGTAAAAGGAACTGTCCGGAACACGAACCGTTCCTTGGCAGCAGTGGCAGCGCAGCTGGCTACGTTTCTGAGCTTCAATCTCATATGTTTTTACAGACTACCGATATTCATTCCTGCGCAGTCCTGTGCCAGAACAAGCAAGAAAGAAATCATCAGCGTTGACGTCAGTACCGACTGGGCTTGCGGAAACTAGCTTCGCTCCGGCGCAGTGGGACTTTGGAGGCGCCAGGAACGTTGAAGTGCGTTAAAGGAACTGTCCGCAACATGAACCGTTCCTTGGCAGCAGTGGCAGCGCAGCTGGATACGTTTCTGAGCTTCCATCTCATTTGTTTTTACAGAATCCCGATATTTATTCCTGCGCAAGCCTGTGCCAGTGCAAGCAAGAAGGAAATCATCAGCGTTGACGTCAGTACTGACTGGACGGGCGGAAACTAGCTTCGCTCCGGCGCAGTGGGACTTTGGAGGCGCCAGGAACGTTGAAGTGCGTAAAAGGAGCTGTCCGGAACACGAACCGTTCCTTCGCAGCAGTGGCAGCGCAGCTGGCTACGTTTCTGAGCTTCCATCTCATCTATTTTTACATAATCCCAATATTTATTCCTGCGAAAGCCTGTGCCAGAGCAAGCAAGAAGGATATCAGCGTTGTCGTCAGCACCGACTGGGCGTGAGAAAACTAGCTTCGCTCCGGCGCAGTGGGACTTTGGAGGCGCCAGGAATGTTGACGTGCGTTAAAGGAACTGTCTGGAACACGAACCGTTCCTTGGCAGCAGTGGCAGCGCAGCTGGCTACGTTTCTGAGCTTCCATCTCATCTGTTTTTACAGACTCCCGATATTCATTCCTGCGCAGGCCTGTGCCAGAACAAGCAAGAATGAAATCATCAGCGTTGACGTCAGTACCGACTGGGCGCGCGGAAAATAGCTTCGCTCCGGCGCAGTCGGACTTTGGAGGCGCCAGGAACGTTGAAGTGCGTAAAAGGAACTGTCCGGAACACGAACCGTTCCTTAGCAGCACTGGCAGCGCAGCTGGCTACGTTTCTGAGCTTCCATCTCATCTGTTTTTACAGAATCCCGACATTTATTCCTGCGCAAGCCTGTGCCAGAACAAGCAAGAAGGAAATCATCAGCGTTGACGTCAGTACCGAGTGGCGTGCGGAAAATAGCTTCGCTCCGGCGCAGTGGGACTTTGGAGGCGCCAGGAACGTTGAAGAGCGTAAAAGGAACTGTCCGGAACACGAACCGTTCCTTGGCAGCAGTGGCAGCGCAGCTGGCTAGGTTTCTGAGCTTCCATCTCATCAGTTTTTACAGACTCCCGATATTCATTCCTGCGCGGGCCTCTGCCAAAACAAGCAAGAAGGAAATCATCAGCGTTGACGTCAGTACCGACTGGGCGCGCGGCAAATAGCTTCGCTCCGGCGCAGTCGGACTTTGGAGGTGCCAGGAACGTTGAAGTGCGTAAAGGAACAGTCCGGAACACGAACCGTTCCTTGGCAGCACTGGCACCGCAGCTGGCTACGTTTCTGAGCTTCCATCACATCTGTTTTTACAGAATCCTGATATTTATTCCTGCGCAAGCCTGTGCCATAACAAGCAAGAAGGAAATCATCAGCGTTAACGTCAGTTCCAACTGGGCGTGCGGAAAATAGCTCCGCTCCGGCGCAGTGGGACTTTGGAGGCGCCAGGAACGTTGATGTGCGTTAAAGGAACTGTCTGGAACACGAATCGTTCCTTGGCAGCAGTGGCAGCGCAGCTGGCTACGTTTCTGAGCTTCCATCTCATCTGTTTTTACAGACTCCCGATATTTAATCCTGCGAAAGCCTGTGCCAGTGCAAGCAAGAAAGAAATCATCAGCGTTGACGTCAGTACCGACTGGGCGTGCGGAAACTAGCTTCGCTCCGGCGCATTGGGACTTTGGAGGCGCCAGGAACGTTGAAGTGTGTAAAAGGAACTGTCCGGAACACGAACCGTTCCTTGGCAGCAGTGGCAGCGCAGCTGGCTACGTATCTGAGCTTACATCTCATTTGTTTTTACAGAATCCCGATATTTATTCCTGCGCAAGCCTGTGCCAGTGCAAGCAAGAAGGAAATCATCAGCGTTGACGTCAGTACCGACTGGGCGTGCGGAAACTAGCTTCGCTCCGCTGCAGTGGGACTTTGGAGGCGCCAGGAACGTTGAAGTGCGTAAAAGGAACTGTCCGGAACACGAACCGTTCCTTGGCAGCAGTGGCAGCGCAGCTGGCTACGTTTCTGAGCTTCCATCTCATCTGTTTTTACAGACTAATAATAATAATAAGTGGTTTTTGGGGAAAGGAAATGGCGCAGTATCTGTCTCATACATCGTTGGACACCTGAACCGCGCCGTAAGGTAAGCGATAAAGGAGGGAGTGAAAGATGAAAGGAAGGAGGAGGTGCCGTAGTGGAGGGCTCCGGAATAATTTCGACCACCTGGGGATCTTTAACGTGCACTGACATCGCACAGCACACGGGCGCCTTAGCGTTTTTCCTCCATAAAAACGCCGCCGCCGCGGTCGGGTTCGAACCCGGGGTTTTTACAGACTCCCGATATTCATTCCTGCGGAGGCCTGTGCCAAAACAAGCAAGAAGGGAATCATCAGCGTTGACGTCAGTACCGACTGGGCGCGCGGCAAATAGCTTCGCTCCGGCGCAGTCGGACTTTGGAGGCGCCAGGAACGTTGAAGTGCGTTAAAGGAACAGTCCGGAACACGAACCGTTCCTTGGCAGCACTGGCAGCGCAGCTGTCTACGTTTCTGAGCTTCCATCTCATCTGTTTTTACAGAATCCCGATATTTATTCCTGCGCAAGCCTGTGCCAGAGCAAGCAAGAAGGAAATCATCAGCGTTGACGTCAGTACCGACTGGGCGTGCGGAAAATAGCTTTGCTCAGGCGCAGTGGGACTTTGGAGTCGCCGGCAATGTTGAAGTGCGTAAAAGGAACTGTCTGGAACACGAACCGTTCCTTGGCAGCAGTGGCAGCGCAGCTGGCTACGTTTCTGAGCTTCCATCTCATTTGTTTTTACAGAATCCCGATATTTATTCCTGCGCAAGCCTGTGCCAGTGCAAGCAAGAAGGAAATCATCAGCATTGACGTCAGTACCGACTGGGCGTGCGGAAACTAGTTTGGCTCCGGCGCAGTGGGACTTCGGAGGTGCCAGGAACGTTGAAGTGCGTAAAAGGAACTGTCTGGAACACGAACCGTTTCTTGGCAGCTGTGGCAGCGCAGCTGGCTACGTTTCTGAGCTTCCACCTCATTTGTTTTTACAGAATCCCGATATTTATTCCTGCGCAAGCCTGTGCCAGTGCAAGCAAGAAGGAAATCATCAGCGTTGACGTCAGTACTGACTGGGCGGGCGGAAACTAGCTTCGCTCCGGCGCAGTGGGACTTTGGAGGCGCCAGGAACGTTGAAGTGCGTAAAAGGAACTGTCCGGAACACGAACCGTTCCTTGGCAGCAGTGGCAGCGCAGCTGGCTACGTTTCTGAGCTTCAATCTCATATGTTTTTACAGACTACCGATATTCATTCCTGCGCAGTCCTGTGCCAGAACAAGCAAGAAGGAAATCATCAGCGTTGACGTCAGTACCGACTGGGCGTGCGGAAAATAGCTTCGCTCCGGCGCAGTGGGACTTTGGAGTCGCCAGCAGTGTTGAAGTGCGTAAAAGGAACTGTCTGGAACACGAACCGTTTCTTGGCAGCTGTGGCAGCGCAGCTGGCTACGTTTCTGAGCTTCCACCTCATTTGTTTTTACAGAATCCCGATATTTATTCCTGCGCAAGCCTGTGCCAGTGCAAGCAAGAAGGAAATCATCAGCGTTGACGTCAGTACTGACTGGGCGGGCGGAAACTAGCTTCGCTCCGGCGCAGTGGGACTTTGGAGGCGCCAGGAACGTTGAAGTGCGTAAAAGGAACTGTCCGGAACACGAACCGTTCCTTGGCAGCAGTGGCAGCGCAGCTGGCTACGTTTCTCAGCTTCCATCTCATCTGTTTTTACATAATCCCGATATTCATTCCTGCGCAGGCCTGTGCCAGAACAAGAAAGAAGGAAATCATCACCGTTGACGTCAGTACCGACTGGGCGCGCGGAAAATAGCTTCGCTCCGGCGCAGTCGGACTTTGGAGGCGCCAGGAACGTTGAAGTGCGTAAAAGTAACTGTCCAGAACACGAACCGTTCTTTGGCAGCAGTGGAAGCGCAGCTGGCTACGTTTCTGAGCTTCCATCTCATCTGTTTTTACAGACTCCCGATATTCATTCCTGCGCAGGCCTGTGTCAGAACAAGCAAGAAGCGTTGACGTCAGTACCGACTGGGCGTGCGGAAACTAGCTTCGCTCCGGCGCAGTGGGACTTTGGAGGCGCCAGGAACGTTGAAGTGCGTAAACGGAACTATCCGGAACACGAACCGTCCCTTGGCAGCAGTCGCAGCGCAGCTGGCTACGTGTCTGAGCTTCCATCTCATCTGTTTTTACAGAATCCCGATATTTATTCCTGCGCAAGCCTGTGCCAGAGCAAGCAAGAAGGAAATCATCAGCGTTGACGTCAGTACCGACTGTACGTGCGGAAACTAGCTTCGCTCTGGCGCAGTGGGACTTTGGAGGCGCCAGGAACGTTGAAGTGCGTAAAAGGAACTGTCCGGAACACGAACCGCTTTTTGGCAGCAGTGGAAGCGCAGCTGGCTACGTTTCTGAGCTTCCATCTCATCAGTTTTTACAGACTCCCGATATTCATTCCTGCGCGGGCCTCTGCCAAAACAAGCAAGAAGGAAATCATCAGTGTTGACGTCAGTACCGACTGGGCGCGCGGCAAATAGATTCGCTCCGGCGCAGTCGGACATTGGAGGCGCCAGGAACGTTGAAGTGCGTTAAAGGAACAGTCCGGAACACGAACCGTTCCTTGGCAGCACTGGCAGCGCAGCTGGCTACGTTTCTGAGCTTCCATCTCATCTGTTTTTACAGACTAATAATAATAATAAGTGGTTTTTGGGGAAAGGAAATGGCGCAGTATCTGTCTCATACATCGTTGGACACCTGAACCGCGCCGTAAGGTAAGCGATAAAGGAGGGAGTGAAAGATGAAAGGAAGGAGGAGGTGCCGTAGTGGAGGGCTCCGGAATAATTTCGACCACCTGGGGATCTTTAACGTGCACTGACATCGCACAGCACACGGGCGCCTTAGCGTTTTTCCTCCATAAAAACGCCGCCGCCGCGGTCGGGTTCGAACCCGGGGTTTTTACAGACTCCCGATATTCATTCCTGCGGAGGCCTGTGCCAAAACAAGCAAGAAGGGAATCATCAGCGTTGACGTCAGTACCGACTGGGCGCGCGGCAAATAGCTTCGCTCCGGCGCAGTCGGACTTTGGAGGCGCCAGGAACGTTGAAGTGCGTTAAAGGAACAGTCCGGAACACGAACCGTTCCTTGGCAGCACTGGCAGCGCAGCTGTCTACGTTTCTGAGCTTCCATCTCATCTGTTTTTACAGAATCCCGATATTTATTCCTGCGCAAGCCTGTGCCAGAGCAAGCAAGAAGGAAATCATCAGCGTTGACGTCAGTACCGACTGGGCGTGCGGAAAATAGCTTTGCTCAGGCGCAGTGGGACTTTGGAGTCGCCGGCAATGTTGAAGTGCGTAAAAGGAACTGTCTGGAACACGAACCGTTCCTTGGCAGCAGTGGCAGCGCAGCTGGCTACGTTTCTGAGCTTCCATCTCATTTGTTTTTACAGAATCCCGATATTTATTCCTGCGCAAGCCTGTGCCAGTGCAAGCAAGAAGGAAATCATCAGCATTGACGTCAGTACCGACTGGGCGTGCGGAAACTAGTTTGGCTCCGGCGCAGTGGGACTTCGGAGGTGCCAGGAACGTTGAAGTGCGTAAAAGGAACTGTCTGGAACACGAACCGTTTCTTGGCAGCTGTGGCAGCGCAGCTGGCTACGTTTCTGAGCTTCCACCTCATTTGTTTTTACAGAATCCCGATATTTATTCCTGCGCAAGCCTGTGCCAGTGCAAGCAAGAAGGAAATCATCAGCGTTGACGTCAGTACTGACTGGGCGGGCGGAAACTAGCTTCGCTCCGGCGCAGTGGGACTTTGGAGGCGCCAGGAACGTTGAAGTGCGTAAAAGGAACTGTCCGGAACACGAACCGTTCCTTGGCAGCAGTGGCAGCGCAGCTGGCTACGTTTCTGAGCTTCAATCTCATATGTTTTTACAGACTACCGATATTCATTCCTGCGCAGTCCTGTGCCAGAACAAGCAAGAAGGAAATCATCAGCGTTGACGTCAGTACCGACTGGGCGTGCGGAAAATAGCTTCGCTCCGGCGCAGTGGGACTTTGGAGTCGCCAGCAGTGTTGAAGTGCGTAAAAGGAACTGTCTGGAACACGAACCGTTTCTTGGCAGCTGTGGCAGCGCAGCTGGCTACGTTTCTGAGCTTCCACCTCATTTGTTTTTACAGAATCCCGATATTTATTCCTGCGCAAGCCTGTGCCAGTGCAAGCAAGAAGGAAATCATCAGCGTTGACGTCAGTACTGACTGGGCGGGCGGAAACTAGCTTCGCTCCGGCGCAGTGGGACTTTGGAGGCGCCAGGAACGTTGAAGTGCGTAAAAGGAACTGTCCGGAACACGAACCGTTCCTTGGCAGCAGTGGCAGCGCAGCTGGCTACGTTTCTCAGCTTCCATCTCATCTGTTTTTACATAATCCCGATATTCATTCCTGCGCAGGCCTGTGCCAGAACAAGAAAGAAGGAAATCATCACCGTTGACGTCAGTACCGACTGGGCGCGCGGAAAATAGCTTCGCTCCGGCGCAGTCGGACTTTGGAGGCGCCAGGAACGTTGAAGTGCGTAAAAGTAACTGTCCAGAACACGAACCGTTCTTTGGCAGCAGTGGAAGCGCAGCTGGCTACGTTTCTGAGCTTCCATCTCATCTGTTTTTACAGACTCCCGATATTCATTCCTGCGCAGGCCTGTGTCAGAACAAGCAAGAAGCGTTGACGTCAGTACCGACTGGGCGTGCGGAAACTAGCTTCGCTCCGGCGCAGTGGGACTTTGGAGGCGCCAGGAACGTTGAAGTGCGTAAACGGAACTATCCGGAACACGAACCGTCCCTTGGCAGCAGTCGCAGCGCAGCTGGCTACGTGTCTGAGCTTCCATCTCATCTGTTTTTACAGAATCCCGATATTTATTCCTGCGCAAGCCTGTGCCAGAGCAAGCAAGAAGGAAATCATCAGCGTTGACGTCAGTACCGACTGTACGTGCGGAAACTAGCTTCGCTCTGGCGCAGTGGGACTTTGGAGGCGCCAGGAACGTTGAAGTGCGTAAAAGTAACTGTCCGGAACACGAACCGCTTTTTGGCAGCAGTGGAAGCGCAGCTGGCTACGTTTCTGAGCTTCCATCTCATCAGTTTTTACAGACTCCCGATATTCATTCCTGCGCGGGCCTCTGCCAAAACAAGCAAGAAGGAAATCATCAGTGTTGACGTCAGTACCGACTGGGCGCGCGGCAAATAGATTCGCTCCGGCGCAGTCGGACATTGGAGGCGCCAGGAACGTTGAAGTGCGTTAAAGGAACAGTCCGGAACACGAACCGTTCCTTGGCAGCACTGGCAGCGCAGCTGGCTACGTTTCTGAGCTTCCATCTCATCTGTTTTTACAGAATCCTGATATTTATTCCTGCGCAAGCCTGTGCCAGAACAAGCAAGAAGGAAATCATCAGCGTTAGCGTCAGTACCGACTGGGCGTGCGGAAAATAGCTCCGCTCCGGCGCAGTGGGACTTTGGAGGTGCCAGGAACGTTGATGTGCGTTAAAGGAACTGTCTGGAACACGAATCGTTCCTTGGCAGCAGTGGCAGCGCAGCTGGCTACGTTTCTGAGCTTCCATCTCATCTGTTTTTACAGACTCCTGATATTTATTCCTGCGCAAGCCTGTGCCAGAACAAGCAAGAAGGAAATCATCAGCGTTAACGTCAGTACCGACTGGGCGTGCGGAAAATAGCTCCGCTCCGGCGCAGTGGGACTTTGCAGGTGCCAGGAACGTTGATGTGCGTAAAAGGAACTGTCCGGAACACGAACCGTTCCTTGGCAGCAGTGGCAGCGCAGCTGGCTACGTATCTGAGCTTACATCTCATTTGTTTTTACAGAATCCCGATATTTATTCCTGCGCAAGCCTGTGCCAGGGCAAGCAAGAAGGAAATCATCAGCGTTGACGTCAGTACCGACTGGGCGTGCGGAAACTATCTTCGCTCCGGTGCAGTGGGACTTTGGAGGCGCCAGGAACGTTGAGTGCGTAAAAGGAACTGTCCGGAACACGAACCGTTCCTTGGCAGCACTGGCAGCGCAGCTGTCTACGTTTCTGAGCTTCCATCTCATCTGTTTTTACAGAATCCCGATATTTATTCCTGCGCAAGCCTGTGCCAGAGCAAGCAAGAAGGAAATCATCAGCGTTGACGTCAGTACCGACTGGGCGTGCGGAAAATAGCTTTGCTCAGGCGCAGTGGGACTTTGGAGTCGCCGGCAATCTTGAAGTGCGTAAAAGGAACTGTCTGGAACACGAACCGTTCCTTGGCAGCAGTGGCAGCGCAGCTGTCTACGTTTCTGAGCTTCCATCTCATTTGTTTTTACAGAATCCCGATATTTATTAATGCGCAGGCCTGTGCCAGTGCAAGCAAGAAGGAAATCATCAGCGTTGACGTCAGTACCGACTGGGCGGGCGGAAACTAGCTTCGCGCCGGCGCAGTGGGACTTTGGAGGCGCCAGGAACGTTGATGTGCGTAAAAGGAACTGTCCGGAACACGAACCGTTCCTTGGCAGCAGTGGCAGCGCAGCTGGCTACGTTTCTGAGCTTCCATCTCATCTGTTTTTACATAATCCCGATATTTATTCCTGCGCAAGCCTGTGCCAGTGCAAGCAAGAAGGAAATCATCAGCGTTGACGTCAGTACCGACTGGGCGTGCGGAAACTAGCTTCGCTCAGGCGCAGTGGGACTTTGGAGTCGCCGGCAATGTTGAAGTGCGTAAAAGGAACTGTCTGGAACACGAACCGTTCCTTGGCAGCAGTGGCAGCGCAGCTGGCTACGTTTCTGAGCTTCCATCTCATTTGTTTTTACAGAATCCCGATATTTATTAATGCGCAGGCCTGTGCCAGTGCCAGCAAGAAGGAAATCATCAGCATTGACGTCAGTACCGAATGGGCGTGCGGAAACTAGCTTGGCTCCGGCGCAGTGGGACTTTGGAGGTGCCAGGAACGTTGAAGTGCGTAAACGTAACTGTCCGAAACACGAACCGTTCCCTCGCAGCAGTGGCAGCGCAGCTGGCTACGTTTCTGAGCTTCCATCTCATCTGTTTTTACATAATCCCGATATTTATTCCTGCGAAAGCCTGTGCCAGAGCAAGCAAGAAGGAAATCATCAGCGTTGACGTCAGTACCGACTGGGCGTGAGGACACTAGCTTCGCTCCGGCGCAGTGGGACTTTGGAGGTGCCAGGAACGTTGACGTGCGTTAAAGGAACTGTCTGGAACACGAACCGTTCCCTGGCAGCAGTGGCAGCGCAGCTGGCTACGTTTCTGAGCTTCCATCTCATCTGTTTTTACAGACTCCCGATATTCATTCCTGCGCAGGCCTAAGCCAAAACAAGCAAGAAGGAAATCATCAGCGTTGACGTCAGTACCAACTGGGCGCGCGGCAAATAGCTTCGCTCCGGCGCAGTCGGACATTGGAAGCGCGAGGAACGTTGAGGTGCGTTAAAGGAACTGTCCGCAACACGAGCCGTTCCTTGGCACCAGTGGCAGCGCAGCTGGCTACGTTTCTGAGCTTCTATCTCATCTGTTTTTACAGACTCCCGATATTCATTCCTGCGCAGGCCAGTGCCAGAACAAGCAAGGAGGAAATCATCAGCGTTGACGTCAGTACCGACTGGGCGTGCGGAACCTAGCTTCGCTCCGGCGCAGTGGGACTTTGAGGCGCCAGGAACGTTGAAGTGCGTTAAAGGAACTGTCCGCAACACGAACCGTTCCTTGGCAGCAGTGGCAGCGCAGCTGGCTACGTTTCTGAGCTTCAATCTCATATGTTTTTACAGACTACCGATATTCATTCCTGCGCAGTCCTGTGCCAGAACAAGCAAGAAGGAAATCATCAGCGTTGACGTCAGTACCGACTGGGCTTGCCGAACCTAGCTTTGCTCCGGCGCAGTGGGACTTTGGAGGCGCCAGGAACGTTGAAGTGCGTTAAAGGAACTGTCCGCAACACGAACCGTTCCTTGGCAGCAGTGGCAGCGCAGCTGGATACGTTTCTGAGCTTCCATCTCTTCTGTTTTTACAGAATCACGATATTCATTCCTGCGCAAGCCTGTGCCAGAGCAAGCAAGAAGGAAATCATCAGCGTTGACGTCAGTACCGACTGGGCGTGCGGAAAATAGCTTCGCTCCGGCGCAGTGGGACTTTGGAGTCGCCGGCAATGTTGAATTGCGTAAAAGGAACTGTCTGGAACACGAACCGTTCCTTGGCAGCTGTGGCAGCGCAGCTGGCTACGTTTCTGAGCTTCCATCTCATTTGTTTTTACAGAATCCCGATATTTATTCCTGCGCAAGCCTGTGCCAGTGCAAGCAAGAAGGAAATCATCAGCGTTGACGTCAGTACTGACTGGGCGGGCGGAAACTAGCTTCGCTCCGGCGCAGTGGGACTTTGGAGGCGCCAGGAACGTTGAAGTGCGTAAAAGGAGCTGTCCGGAACACGAACCGTTCCTTCGCAGCAGTGGCAGCGCAGCTGGCTACGTTTCTGAGCTTCCATCTCATCTATTTTTACATAATCCCAATATTTATTCCTTCGAAAGCCTGTGCCAGAGCAAGCAAGAAGGAAATCATCAGCGTTGACGTCAGTACCGACTGGGCGTGAGGAAACTAGCTTCGCTCTGGCGCAGTGGGACTTTGGAGGCGCCAGGAATGTTGGCGTGCGTTAAAGGAACTGTCTGGAACACCAACCGTTCCTTGGCAGCAGTGGCAGCTCAGCTGGCTACGTTTCTGAGCTTCCATCTCATCTGTTTTTACAGACTCCCGATATTCATTCCTGCGCAGGCCTGTGCCAGAACAAGCAAGAATGAAATCATCAGCGTTGACGTCAGTACCGACTGGGCGCGCGGAAAATAGCTTCGCTCCGGCGCAGTCGGACTTTGGAGGCGCCAGGAACGTTGAAGTGCGTAAAAGGAACTGTCCGGAACACGAACCGTTCCTTAGCAGCACTGGCAGCGCAGCTGGCTACGTTTTTGAGCTTCCATCTCATCTGTTTTTACAGAATCCCGACATTTATTCCTGCGCAAGCCTGTGCCAGAACAAGCAAGAAGGAAATCATCAGCGTTGACGTCAGTACCGAGTGGCGTGCGGAAAATAGCTTCGCTCCGGCGTAGTGGGACTTTGGAGGCGCCAGGAACGTTGAAGTGCGTGAAAGGAACTGTCCGGAACACGAACCGTTCCTTGGCAGCAGTGGCAGCGCAGCTGGCTACGTTTCTGAGCTTCCATCTCATCTGTTTTTACAGAATCCCGATATTCATTCCTGCGCAAGCCTGTGCCAGAGCAAGCAAGAAGGAAATCATCAGCGTTGACGTCAGTACCGACTGGGCGTGCGGAAAATAGCTTCGCTCCGGCGCAGTGGAACTTTGGAGTCGCCGGGAATGTTGAAGTGCGTAAAAGGAACTGTCCGGAACACGAACCGTTCCTTGGCAGCAGTGGCAGCGCAGCTGGCTACGTTTCTGAGCTTCCATCTCATCTGTTTTTACAGACTCCCGTAATTCAATCCTGCGCAGGCCAGTGCCAGAACAAGCAAGAAGGAAATCATCTGCGTTGACGTCAGTTCCGACTGGGCTTGCGGAAACTAGCTTCGCTCCGGCGCAGTGGGACTTTGGAGGTGCCAGGAACGTTGACGTGCGTTAAAGGAACTGTCTGGAACACGAACCGTTCCTTGGCAGCAGTGGCAGCGCAGCTGGCTACGTTTCTGAGCTTCAATCTCATATGTTTTTACAGACTACCGATATTCATTCCTGCGCAGGCCTGTACCAGAACAAGCAAGAAGGAAATCATCAGCGTTGACGTCAGTACCGACTGGGCGTGCGGAAACTATCTTCGCTCCGGTGCAGTGGGACTTTGGAGGCGCCAGGAACGTTGAAGTGCGTAAAAGGAACTGTCCGGAACACGAACCGTTCCTTGGCAGCACTGGCAGCGCAGCTGTCTACGTTTCTGAGCTTCCATCTCATCTGTTTTTACAGAATCCCGATATTTATTCCTGCGCAAGCCTGTGCCAGAGCAAGCAAGAAGGAAATCATCAGCGTTGACGTCAGTACCGACTGGGCGTGCGGAAAATAGCTTTGCTCAGGCGCAGTGGGACTTTGGAGTCGCCGGCAATGTTGAAGTGCGTAAAAGGAACTGTCTGGAACACGAACCGTTCCTTGGCAGCAGTGGCAGCGCAGCTGGCTACGTTTCTGAGCTTCCATCTCATTTGTTTTTACAGAATCCCCATATTTAATAATGCGCAGGCCTGTGCCAGTGCAAGCAAGAAGGAAATCATCAGCGTTGACGTCAGTACCGACTGGGCGTGCGGAAAATAGCTTCGCTCCGGCGCAGTGGGACTTTGGAGGCGCCAGGAACGTTGAAGTGCGTAAAAGGAACTGTCCGGAACACGAACCGTTCCTTGGCAGCAGTGGCAGCGCAGCTGGCTACGTTTCTCAGCTTCCATCTCATCTGTTTTTACATAATCCCGATATTTATTCCTGCGGAAGCCTGTGCCAGAGCAAGCAAGATGAAAATCATCAACGTGGACGTCAGTACCGACTGGGCGTGCGGAAACTAGCTTCGCTCCGGCGCAGTGGGACTTTGGAGGCGCCAGGAACGTTGAAGTGCGTAAAAAAAGCTGTCCGGAACACGAACCGTTCCTTCGCAACAGTGGCAGCGCAGCTGGCTACGTTTCTGAGCTTCCATCTCATCTATTTTTACATAATCCCAATATTTATTCCTGCGAAAGCCTGTGCCAGAGCAAGCAAGAAGGAAATCATCAGCGTTGACGTCAGTACCGACTGGGCGTGAGGAAACTAGCTTCGCTCTGGCGCAGTGGGACTTTGGAGGCGCCAGGAATGTTGGCGTGCGTTAAAGGAACTGTCTGGAACACGAACCGTTCCTTGGCAGCAGTGGCAGCGCAGCTGGCTACGTTTCTGAGCTTCCATCTCATCTGTTTTTACAGAATCCCGATATTCATTCCTGCGCAAGCCTGTGCCAGAGCAAGCAAGAAGGAAACCATCAGCGTTGACGTCAGTACCGACTGGGCGTGCGGAAAATAGCTTCGCTCCGGCGCAGTGGGACTTTGGAGTCGCCGGGAATGTTGAAGTGCGTAAAAGGAACTGTCCGGAACACGAACCGTTCCTTGGCAGCAGTGGCAGCGCAGCTGGCTACGTTTCTGAGCTTCCATCTCATCTGTTTTTACAGACTCCCGTAATTCAATCCTGCGCAGGCCAGTGCCAGAACAAGCAAGAAGGAAATCATCTGCGTTGACGTCAGTTCCGACTGGGCTTGCGGAAACTAGCTTCGCTCCGGCGCAGTGGGACTTTGGAGGTGCCAGGAACGTTGACGTGCGTTAAAGGAACTGTCTGGAACACGAACCGTTCCTTGGCAGCAGTGGCAGCGCAGCTGGCTACGTTTCTGAGCTTCAATCTCATATGTTTTTACAGACAACCGATATTCATTCCTGCGCAGGCCTGTACCAGAACAAGCAAAAAGAAAATCATCAGCGTTGACGTCAGTACCGACTGGGATTGCGGAAACTAGCTTCGTTCCGGCGCAGTGGGACTTTTGAGGCGCCAGGAATGTTGAAGTGCGTTAAAGGAACTGTCCGCAACACGAACCGTTCCTTGGCAGCAGTGGCAGCACAGCTGGATACGTTTCTGAGCTTCCATCTCATCTGTTTTTACATAATCCCGATATTTATTCCTGCGAAAGCCTGTGCCAGAGCAAGCAAGAAGGAAATCATCAGCGTTGACGTCAGTACCGACTGGGCGTGCGGAAACTAGTTTCGCTCCGGCGCAGTGGGACTTTGGAGGCGCCAGGAACCTTGAAGTGCGTAAAAGGAACTGTTCGGAACACGAACCGTTCCATGGCAGCAGTGGCAGCGCAGCTGGCTACGTTTCTGAGCTTCAATCTCACATGCTTTTACAGACTACCGATATTCATTCCTGCGCAGGCCTGTGCCAGAACAAGCAAGAAGGAAATCATCAGCGTTGACGTCAGTACCGACTGGGCTTGCGGAAACTAGCTTCGCTCCGGCGCAGTGGGACTTTGGAGGCGCCAGGAATGTTGAAGTGCGTTAAAGGAACTGTCCGCAACACGAACCGTTCCTTGGCAGCAGTAGCAGCGCAGCTGGCTACGTTTCTGAGCTTCCATCTCATTTGATTTTACAGAATCCCGATATTTATTCCTGCGCAAGCCTGTGCCAGTGCAAGCAAGAAGGAAATCAGCGTTGACGTCAGTACCGACTGGGCGGGCGGAAACTAGCTTCGCTCCGGCGCAGTGGGACTTTGGAGGCGCCAGGAACGTTGAAGTGCGTAAAAGGAACTGTCCGGAACACGAACCGTTCCTTGGCAGCAGTAGCAGCGCAGCTGGCTACGTTTCCGAGCTTCCATCTCATCTGTTTTTACATAATCCCGATATTTATTCCTGCGAAAGCCTGTGCCAGAACAAGAAAGAAGGAAATCATCACCGTTGACGTCAGTACCGACTGGGCGCGCGGAAAATAGCTTCGCTCCGGCGCAGTCGGACTTTGGAGGCGCCAGGAACGTTGAAGTGCGTAAAAGTAACTGTCCAGAACACGAACCGTTCTTTGGCAGCAGTGGAAGCGCAGCTGGCTACGTTTCTGAGCTTCCATCTCATCTGTTTTTACAGACTCCCGATATTCATTCCTGCGCAGGCCTGTGTCAGAACAAGCAAGAAGCGTTGACGTCAGTACCGACTGGGAGTGCGGAAACTAGCTTCGCTCCGGCGCAGTGGGACTTTGGAGGCGCCAGGAACGTTGAAGTGTGTAAACGGAACTGTCCGGAACACGAACCGTTCCTTGGCAGCAGTCGCAGCGCAGCTGGCTACGTGTCTGAGCTTCCATCTCATCTGTTTTTACAGAATCCCGATATTTATTCCTGCGCAAGCCTGTGCCAGAGCAAGCAAGAAGGAAATCATCAGCGTTGACGTCAGTACCGACTGTACGTGCGGAAACTAGCTTCGCTCTGGCGCAGTGGGACTTTGGAGGCGCCAGGAACGTTGAAGTGCGTAAAAGGAACTGTCCGGAACACGAACCGCTCTTTGACAGCAGTGGAAGCGCAGCTGGCTACGTTTCTGAGGTTCCATCTCATCTGTTTTTACAGACTCCCGATATTCATTCCTGCGCAGGCCTGTGCCAGAACAAGCAAGAAGGAAGTCATCAGCGTTGACGTCAGTACCGACTGGGCGTGCGGAAAATAGCTTCGCTCCGGCGCAGTGGGACTTTGGAGGCGCCAGGAACGTTGAAGTGCGTAAAAAGAACTGTCCGGCACACGCACCGTTCCTTGGCAGCAGTGGCAGCGCGGCTGGCTGCGTTTGTGAGCTTCCATTTCATCTGTTTTTAAAGGTTGGTTTGTAGTCTGTTTCTTATCACACTGATTGAGCCTCTCTTTCATTCGCTGTTGCTGCTGCCCTTGCGTGTTCCTAATTGATGTTGTATTGAATCGGCACTGTATTAGTGAAGTTCCTTTTTTTTCCTTTTCTGTGTGCTGTCTTCAAAATTACCAAACAAATCAACGATCTGAGGGATGAACTGAGACGGGGGATAAAGACCGCACGTGAAGCGGTTGAGCGGGATTTACGTGCCGATATGCGAGAACTGCGAGCGGAAAGACGTGAAAACGAGAAAAGCGTGACTCACGTGAAGTTTTTGAAGAGCTGAAGAAGGATTGTAGTGTCGTTAAGGTAGAAAATGCTGCACTAAGACAAGAAAAGGATGAACTGCGTGCTGAGCTTGATGCGATTAAGAAGCTCCTTGCTTACACTGAGTTCCGTCTAACACACGCAGAACAGTACTCGAGAAACAAAAACATTGAAATCAAGGGCCTAGATGAAAAACCCGACGAGGACCGTCACTAGCATTGTCAGTGATCTTCGCGAGCTCGGCGGTGTGGCCACTGCCCCTGATGACATTGACAATCGCCAACGCGTGCCGTCAAAGAATAAACCCAGTGGCATTGTTGTTCAGTTCTGTCAGCGCCAAAAGAGGAATGCCTTGCTCGAAAAGGCTAGGAAGCTGCGCCTGAAGAATTCTAACCTTGGAAATAGTTCGCAATCACCTGTGTTCGTGAATGATCATCAGTGCCCTACACTCAAGCGTCTTCTAGGACTGGCTGCGGCCAGAAAACGTTCTTTTGGCTGGAAGTATGTTTGGTGTCGCAATGGCAAAATCTACGGAAAAAAATTTGACGACTCTGAAGTACTGATCGTCAAGCAGGAACATGATTTAGATATAATCCAATGAGAGGTCTCTTTTTGCCACCTAGAAATTAATAAATAAACAATGGAGGTGATAATGCAAAACTACGCTCCTTGGATGGTAGTCGTCAGATCTCTTAAATTCTTCTATAACGACGTCGGACGCGTGGCATTCTCCCCATTTCTAAAAGAAACCTCACTGCATAGCGGAAGCTTCCTTAATAATCCAGAATAGATTGCGACAAACGAAATACAGCACTAACGCCTACCCAAAACAAACTCCTTCATCGCCCATGACAGTACATGTCAGCCACTTTTGCCTGCAGACGCTCGAAATATTTTTCTTCATACTCAGTGCGCTAGAACTGCATTTATGCCGATATCGCTCTCACAAAACTTTCCAAATGAAACGACATAACATAACACATGTGCCCTCGCACATCTGATCATGACCATGGTTCTTAATGCCAGGCAGATACGCCGCCTTGAGTACGGGTGGTGCGCAGTAGAGCTGAGCCGTCTTTGAGCACATTTTAGTAGTTGTCCGTTTGATAACGCCGGCTAAGGACATAAGTTCTAACCCTTCTACGATGGCTTTTTTAATGAGCGACTTAACTGACGCAGCAGAAGTGGACGGCTGTTCATTAAAAGATTCTCGCCAGTGATTGAACTGCATACATTTTAACCTGAGATTAGGCCGGAATAAGAACGGCGACCTCGAGGTTTTCTTTAACATGACCAATATCAAATTTAATGTAGTGATGTTTTCAGAAACATGGTTTGATTGCGAAGAGGATGTGGTCAATGTACCTGGCTACCAGCATTATTTTATTAACCCTGAAGGTAAACGCGGCGGCGGTGTATCCATGCTAATTTCCAATGGTATCGAGTGCGAATTGCTCCCTGAGTTTTCCTGCTCTACTCCTAACTTCGAGGTGCTTGCACTAAAATCACGGAAATATATATTATGTACATGTTATCGCCCGCCATCCGATGATGTATCTTCGTTTTTCACCTTCATAGATTCACTCTTAAAATTTGTCAATGCTCAAAAATGCCATATAATATTAGGTGGCGATTTCAATATTTATTTTCTTTACGAAAATCGTACAAAGATGATGTTAGAATCTGTTTTGACCACTCACTCTAGTCAAAATGTGATAACGTCACCTACAAGACGGAGTGAAGGTTCACAAACACTCCTTAATTTTTTTATAACGAACTTTGAAAGCAGTCGTGCCAAATCTGGTGTATCAATTACTGTTGAAGCGATCACTTTCCGATTCTCATTTGAGTGTATAATGGGTTCCGAGCTATTGCGAGATCTGAACCGCCTTTGTCTCGCTCGCAAATCAATCCGCGCACTTTACCGAGATTCTATGACTGCATTGCGAAAGTGAGCTGGAATGATGTGCTCTATGAACTAACGCTGATATAGCCTATGATGCGTTTGTAAAAAAAATTTTATCATTGTATAAAACTTGCCTTCCCCTGAAAACATGTGCTATGTCAAAGAAAATCCGTAAGCCATGGGTAACGTCTCAACTCCATAACCTGATAAAAAAGCGTGACCGGCTCTTTCAGAAGTTTGTCAGCAACAAATGCTCTGAGGCTCTCAAAACTTTTAAGACCTATATAAATCATGTCACCAAAGAACTTTGTGCTGCTAGAAATTGATATCGCTATATCTTCCAACTTCCTCGAATCAGCAATCTGGTGACATCTGGCGCAGGTTAAACCAAATTTTTGGCAAATCTCCAGAGGTGCTTACAAAACTAAATAATAAGGGCGTAGAAATTTCACGGTAAGACTTAGCTAATACATTCAATGACCATTTTCTTTCTCTAACCTCAGTGTCGTCCAGTGGAGAATACTTGTCTTTCAGGAAACATTCCTTCCAACAAACTGCGTTTCTTGAGCAAGTCTCGGAATCTGAAATATTAACCACATTTGCCAGTTTGAAAAACAGCACGTCCACCGACATAATGGGTCTTCAAGTAAAGCCTATAAAATATATTATTAACCTAATTGCACATATCTTGGCGCATATACTTAACATATGCCTTTCTTCGGGGGTGTTTCCTCGGAGCATGCAATGTGCAAAAGTCAAGGTAGTATGTAAGAAATGCGACAAGAACAACCTGTCTAATTACCGTTCGATTTATATACTCCCCGTTTTTTCTAAGAGACTCGAAAAACTCATTCTTAAACGATTAACTTCTTTTTCTGATCGCTACGACACCTTTGCTCCCGCGCAGTATGGTTTTAGAAAAAAATCGATCCACTGAACTAGCTCTCCTTGCTCAGAAAGAACTCGTCCTTGAAAATTTTGAAAAGAAAAACATGGCCCTTGGTATCTTCCTTCATTTTACAAAAGCTTTCGATTATATTAACCACAGTATACTTCTACAAAAGTTGGAAGCATTATGGCATTCGCGGTACAGCCCACAAGTTAACTTCGTGTTACCTTCAATACTGATCCCAATTCGTTGTTATAAATGGTCACTCTTCTGTCGTCAAACCGGTTAAACTAAGTGGTCCGCAAAGGAGCATCCTAGGTCCTTTTCTATTTATTTTATATATAAACGACATAGTGAACATTGACCCTAGTGCTAAGTACATAATTTAAGCTGACGACACAAGCTTACTTTTTCCAGGTAGCTCTGGTACGGATTTGGCTTGCCATGCTAATCGAAAACTTAGCCTCGTTAGTACCTGGACAGCAAGAAATGAATTAAAATTAAATATGGCAAAAACCAAGGCTGTTATGTTCCATCCAAGAAATAAAGTTTATGTATTGCCGCCAATTGTCATGGACCGCATAGAGATACAGGTCGTCAGTGTTTCAAGACGCTAGGTGTTATTTTTTCACAAATTTGTCCTGGGATGCACACATAAATGACCTGATCAAAAAACTTTCTAAAACTCTAGGTCTCATGCGTCGACTTTGTTTCATGTTTCCAAGAGCAGTTATTATGATCCTTTACAACTCCTTATTCTCATCATCTCTCAATTACGGCGCACTTGTTTGGTGAACTAATACTAAAGACAATATTCATGAGCTCCATTTGCTGCAAAAACGTGCCATCCGCATAATATGCAAAGCATCCTATTTAAGTCACATGTAGGAGATGTACAAGCAGCTAAATATTGTCAGCGTAGAATCTATGTATGGTTACAGACTTTCTAAGCAATAAAGATTAGAAAGAACTAAAGGGAATGACACCTTGAAGTTACTGGAAAATCTTGAAAAACACCCTTCTATATACCCAATGCGCTACACAGATGAATGGAAATTGAGCAAATGCCTTACAGGATATGGTAGGCAAATGTTCAATTTAAGACTACCAACATTGCTGAATGATTTCGCGAGGGGCAGAAATGCTGATTTTGACTGTATTTCATTAAAGAGCCTGCGGAATAAATACGTATAGGACTGAAATGTCACCACGTCTTAAATTTTGAAACTGTTTGTGCACTTATTTTTTCAGTTTTTTTATTTTTTTGCTGTGTTCTTTATTGCTGATGTCTTTTGTATCATGTGGTATGTATGGGTAAACATATATATACGCTTCACCGTGTAAACTATTAATTTCATTGCAATGCGCTTTATTTTCATGTAAACTAATGTTTGACTTCTGTTTGTATTCTCCTATCGCACCCATTTTCTTTAATCTGTATTTTTAACCACTGCAGCATGTAGCTGCACACAGCTTGTCATGTATTGGGGTACGGGCCTTAGTCAAGCCTTCTTCTGGCTTTTCGTCTGTGCTCCAAACATCCCTGAGATGTTGAATAAACACTGTATTGTATTGTATTCTACTTTGCACTTGTTTTGCGTCGCCAAAAGGATGCCTATAGTGCTCGACGAATGCCCTTGCATTCTAACTAACTTCATTTTAACTAACTTCATTCTAACTAACTTCATTTTGATAAGATAACTGTTTGATTTCCTTCTTCCTAGCGTATCGTTTTTCATCGTCCAACGCCCGTCTATTTGCGCTTTCCCCCAGCCACAACCTTTTTGCGCGCGCGCGCATCACTGCTGCTTTGTATTTTCCACATCAAGCAGTTCCAATTCTCTTTATTTTGCTTACTTCTCTAGTGTACGCACCGGGTTCCGCTTCATCCATTCTTACAAGCCATTCAAGTTGTCGTTTGATCTCTTTTTCCTTTAACGTTTCGTTGTAGCGTCGGATAGTGCCGCTTTCAATCGCCATCATTTTTACTTGGATTTTTAGTTCCTCTCACGCTACCGCATACTGCACGGGCTCTCTTGTCAACACATCGTCAATCATTTCTTTTACTCTATTAACAAAAGTGACATCTTTGAGCAGTTTCGCATTACGCTTCCACAATTGCCAATTAAATTCTGACTGCTTTCGTTTTGTCTCTATCGTAAAAGAGGCTATACAGTGGCCACTAAATGATACGGGCGTAACAGAGTAGCAGCTACATAGGGGTATCAGATCCAGCGACACATACGCTCGGTCTAGTCTCGCATAACTTCTGCCCTGAAAATGTGTATATTGTTGTCTTCCCATGTTCGACAAAACCATGCCAACTTCTTCAAGGTTGTGGTCATTGACTAGCGTACTCAAAAGTTCAGCGCTTTTATCTCTATTGTAGCGATTGTTGGCACGATCTTCCGCACAACAGACACAGTCAAAAACACCCAAAAGAATAAGAGCCTTATTCCATTTGATGTAGGGTTCAAAGTTCTCTAAGAAAATAAATCGGTCTTGCATATCATTTGGAGCATACACACAAATCAGTCGCCATTGCGAACCGGAAAAAAAGAAATTTAAAACAATTTGACGATCGCTTTCACTGACAGTTAGAGACTCCTCAAAAATGCCAGCGCATTTACTTGTTAGGACTGCACTACCAGCAGATGTGCCTACAGCATGGGAAATCGAAACATTATAATGCGCCGTAAACGCTGCAACCATACGACCCGTCTGCTCCAGGTTCTCAACTTTCGTTTCTTGCACAGCCACATTGTCAAGCTCATCGTCTAGGCAGATGCGGCTAAGCTGGTATTGTCGCCGCCTTGCTGAAAAACCTCGAACAATAATAATGGCAATCCTTAGTTATTTATACATTTTTGCCATCATTTAAGAGCAGGAACAGACAGCTCGTCCAGTGGAGAGAGACATGTGACGCGTAGCAGTAGTCAGAATTACTCTTTGCGTGCAGCATACAGAACTACATGCCCAACACTGTTTCCTCTCTCCTACCTTGGTCGCGTCTTGCGTGTACACCGCTACTTGTCCGTCCATTGCTTGGCATTGTGCTCCTAGGAGCCCTTCGAGGCACAGGTCACGGCGTCTACGGGGGCGGTGGTGCCGCCGGTCTTCTTTCCGGCGGGATGGTAGGTTTCGGGCGAAATGACGCCCGGCGTACGCCCCCCCCCCCCTCCACACCCGTTTTGGGTGGTGGTTCATCGTTGCTGAGAGAAAGGAGCTCGCCGTCGTCTAACGTTTCCTTGCGTGATCTTTTATCCGCTGCCCCGCTTCCGCTTGCCTCAACGTCGTCCATATCGACGATGCCCTCCTCAACCTCGGTCGTTTCCTCCGGCTCACCTACGCTTTTGGCTTCCAGGCAGCAGAAACCTGCTTCGAAGTGCTTGACGTCCTTCTGCTTTCTCTCAATATCGGTGCTCTCAGGAGGCAGTTCAAGTGCAACCTTTGGCACGCTGTCGTTGCCACCTGAAACTTCTTCGGCGTCGGCCTCGTCCAGGAGCAGCTCGGAGACGTCCTCTTTTCCTCTCAGTCCAATGACACTGGCGTATATTCTCACACACTCAGACTCGTCGTGCCCGTAGCGCCGGCTAAGCGCGCAACGCGGAACGCGGCATTCCCGCCGTACATAGCCTGTGTTACGGCACCGGAGGCAAAGCGGAGCCCTCCCCGGGACAACAAGTGCCTGCTCTCCAGAAATGCGTACTTGATGAGGCAAATTTTCGACCGACAGGCTCGTTTTGAGCCTAAGAGTCACGAGTCGCGTCCACGACCCTTTGTTCTGGACGCCTTGGACTCGCTACAGTTCCCTTGTAACTTCAGCGACCTTTCGATATGATGAAAAGGCATAGCGCATATCTTCATCTGGCACGTTATGCAGCATTCAGTGTAGCTTCAAATGAATGTCTTGATTGCTAAGGTCGATAACCACACAACATCGCTCTTTAATTTTTTGCCGTTTTTATCTGGAAAAGGGTGATGGTTCCTAGCCTGACTTTCGGCAATGCGGTCCTGTGCATCAGACCAGATGTTAAAGCAAGGTTAGAAATTAAACAACGTGGCGTAGGGAGGCTAGCTTTGGGAGCACATGGCAATACACCAAATCAGGTGTACAGGGTGATATGGGATGGGCTTCGTTCGAAGGCAGAAAAGCTAGCAGTAAGATAGCATTTGAGGAGCGATTGAGAAAAATGGGGGAAAAGCAATGGGCAAGGTATGTTTTCAGATGCCTGTATAAAAGGAATGTTGATACGAAATGGAGAAAGCGAACTAGAAAATTGACAAGCAAATATCTGGACAGCAGTAGGGTGCAAATCAACAATTATCGGTTAAAAAAAGGTTAAAGAAACAGAGAGGGCTCTGTGGAAAACAGGGATGCTGACGAAATCAGCACTGAGAACATACAGGATATTTAAGCTGGAAATTGCCAAAGAAAATATCTGTGATAATTGTAGGAGAAGCTCTTTGTTGTTTGAGACCAGGACGGGAGTTTTGCGTACTGAGACATATAGAGTAAGTTACAACAAGATAGACACGTTGTGCGTTGCGTGCAGAGAGGAGGAGGAAACGGCTGAACACTTGATACTTTTTTGTAAGGGGCTTCACCCTACAGTGGAAAGCAGCGGGGCTGATTTATCCAAGTCATTAGGGTTTAAGGGCAGTGAAGAGAAAGTAGATTTTAAGCGGATAGAAGTAACCAAGCGAAAGTTCATTGATTGGTGGCTAAAATTAAGAGAATAGTGAAATTTCGTAAGTCATGGCTATGTGGCTTGAACCAAAGCCCGATTTAAAGGGTTCAGCCTTATCCGTCCGTCCGTCCGTCCATACATACATACATACATACATACATACATACATACATACATACATACATACATACATACATACATACATACATACATACATACATACATACATACATACATACATACATACATACATACATACATACATACATACATACATACATACATACATACATACATACATACATACATACATACATACATACATACATACATACATACATACATACATACATACATACATACATACATACATACATACATACATACATACATACATCTGTCCGTCCGTCCATCGCCACTTTTAAATGTCCCTTCCCACTCATGGCTCAATTGATATGCCCCCAAAGCGACTACGTCGGACAGCAGCGATAAGTCAGCCACCGCAACAAGGAAATGCTCCACACGACACGGTTGAGACCGCACATCTGCACGCAAAAAAAACGGTATTTAAAACAACACGACCTGTTGGTAGCTGAGGAAGAAACACTTTGATATTCCTGGTCATCGCTGGCAACATCCTTAGTACCGCGGCCCGGCTGGGCCACTGAAACCACTCCTACAGAGCACATGACACAAACGTCCGTTGGCATCACCGGCCGGAAATGGAATCCTCCTTAGCTACGGCAACGGCGGTCCAATCTGCTGCACTCGTGGGTGTTTGTTTATTGCTTGTAAGCGGACCTTGAGGCTGTTCACCAGCGCCACCCTTTTTCATAGTGGCGGTCGGAGCACGTCCTGTATTACAGCGAGTGCGACGTGGAACTTCATCTAACGGCGAGGTTGCACACTGTGCGATAGCACTCTTATGCTACCTAAGGCTTCAAGCCTGCCAAAACCGAGACCCTCGTTAAGCTATTAGCAGACAAGGTAGATGAAATGAGGGGCTCGTTTTGGCAAATATATGAAGGAAGCCAAGTCACCGAAACAAAGGTGCATAGGGGAATGTTCCTTTATTTATTTATTTTTTCTTTGTAGTATGGATTAGTAGCAGAATAATACTTCGATTAATGTGTCGCTTAAAGAAAACACCCTATTAAGCAGCAGCATAAACAACAAGCATGCCACCGGTGGGATCCGAGCTCACGACCTCCAAATACCGCGTCCGGTGCTCTACCAACTGAGCTACGGCGACGGCTGTCCAGTCAGCTGTTCTCGTTGGTATTTAGGGTTACTGGGTGTAAGCGAATATTGAGAGTGTTCACCAGCGCCACCCTCATCCATAGCGGCGGACGTAGCACGTCCTGTATTACCGCGAGTGTGACGTGCAACGTCATCTAACGGCGAGGGTGGAAACAGTGCGAGAGTCCCCTTAGGCTACCTGTGGCATCAAGATTGCCAGAACCGGGACCCCATTAAGCTATTAGCAGACTAGGTAAGGGAAATGAGGGGCTCGTTTTGACAAATATATGATGGAAGCCAACTGTCACCGAAAGCAAAATGCATAGCGGAATGTTACTTTTTTTGTAGTGTTGATTAGTAGGAGAATGATGCTTCGATTAATCTGTCGGTGAAAGAAAACTACCTACTAAGCGCAGAAGAAACAAGCATACCACCGGTGGGACCCGAACTCCCGACCTCCGATTATCGCGTCCGATGCTCTACCAACTGAGCTACGGCGACGACCGTCAAATCTGCTGCTCTCGTGGGCATTTGTGTTTATTGCGTGTAAGCAAACCTTGAGAGTGTTCACCAGCGCCACCCTCGTCCATAGTGGCGGATGTATCCTGTCCCGTATTAATGCGAGTGCGACGTGGAACGTCTTCTAACGGCGAGGGTGGAAGCGGTGCGAGGGTCCTCTTATGCTACCTGTGGCATCAAGACTTCCGGAACCGAGACCCTTGTTAAGCTATTAGCAGACAAGGTAAGAGAGATGGGGGAGGGGGCTTTTTTGACAAATATATGAACGAAGCCAACAGTCACCGAAGCTATGGTGCATTGGGGAATGTTCCTTTTTTAATTTTTTTTATTTTTATTGTTGATTAGCAGGGGAATAATACTTCGATTATTAAGTCCGTTAAAAGACTACTTAGAAAGGAGCAGAAAAAACAACCATGCCGCCGGTGGGATTGGAACCCACGACCTCCGAATGCTGCATCCGGTGCTTTACCAACTGAGCTACGGCGACGGCTGTCCGATTTGCTAGTGTAGTGGCTATTTAGGTTTATTGCGAGTAAGCGAACGTTAAAAGTGTTCACCAGCGCCACCCTCGTCCATAGCGGCGGACGCAGCACGGTCTGTATTAAAGCGAGTGTGACGTGGAATGTCATCTAAAGGCGAGGGTGGAAACTGTGCGAGAGCCCTCTGATGGTAACTGTGGCATCAAGATTGCCGGAACAGAGACCGTCGTTAAGCTATTAGCAGACAAGCTAAGGGACAGGAGGGGCTCGTTTCGACGTATTTATGACGGGAGTCAACAGTCACCAAAACCAAAATGCATAGGGAATGTTCCTTTTTTATTTTTCTATGTGTAGAGCTGAATAGTAGGAGGATAATATTTCGATTAATGAGTCGGTTATGAAAACTAATTACAAAAGAGCCGAAAAACAACCATGCCGCCGGTCGGATCCGAACTCACGACCTCCGAATATCGCGTCCGGTTCTCTACCAATTGAGATAAGGTGACGGCTGTCTAATCTGCTGCTATCGTGGGTATTTTTGTTTATTGCGTGTAAGCGAACTTTGAGAGTGGCGCCACCCTCGTCCATAGAGGCGGACGTAGCACTTCCTGTATTACCGCGAGTGTGACGTGGAACGTCATCTAACGGCGAGGGTGGAAACTGTGCAAGAGCCCTCTTATGAGGGCTCACCATCTACGAGGCAACTCAGATTTGAACTTTTCTGTCAATAGATGGCAGCACTTAAGTACCACAAAAAGGAGGGAACTTCTATTACCCCTCCAGGTGTGTAAATTCTATAGCGACACGAAAGTATTAGTTCTTCCGCGAACAAAAAGTACGGCCGAGAACTTTCTGTGTATATCATGCCAAAGCAGGGAGACGGAAGCATAAAAGAATAATCCGTCTCAAGGTGTGGTGGTCACAGAATGAGCCTTTTTCCAGTAAGCCGTCAGCTGCCCCAAGGAAAAGTACGTTTTCCGGTTTGGAGCCCCCTAAGCTCCCTCGCATCTTTTTTGCGAAGATACATTTACAATGATAGGGTGGGGTATACAGCCTGCTGTTAGAAGCAGTGTTGGTTTCACTTAGCCAGAACAGGTAAGTGTGAGTCTTCTTTTGACACACTTTGGCAACACCTCCCCTTCCGTACTTCGGCCGGCTATTCCGTATTCAGCGTATTCCTCCGTCGCCACACGCAATACAAGCCTGGTGTCACGTGTACGAGTGTGGACGCCGATTCGACGACGCGGCCTCTGTGAAAAGCCTTTTGCGCTATCAATGTTCGCGCTGCCAGCGCCTATTTTGCATAGTCTTTGCTGCTTTTGACCTTAATTTTCGTTTAAGCATCCGGCCGATGCTTCTCTGCCAGAAGGAATGCAGCGAAACTGTTGTACTACTTGTTTGTTCGAGTTCAAAACTGTTGCGCGCGGGAATATCACTTTGTTATGCGAGATACGATCAGTGTTAACTAGAAGGAATGCAGCCAGGCGCAACTATTTCGGCATCATTCTGGGTTGTTGTAGTTATTTTTGGCGCATTATCTTGAAGGTTAATCTTCGATGACCACCGAGCACGTTTGTTGATATCGGCGTCGCCGAATTCTTCAGTTTATTTATGGGCTATAATTACTTCACTAACTAAATTACAGTTGAAATACATCTTTTCATGTCTCCTTCAGTGCTTATAATTTCACCACGGAACAAATAAGACTTGGGTAAAACTGTGAGATGTGTGGTTTGCAAAAGCACTGAGATCGTCCTCTTGCTGTTCGTAGTGACTTTGAACGCGAATTTCTTCACTGCACAAGCGACTACCACATTTTCTGGACAAAGTTGCTATTAGTGGTTTATTGTTAAAATTGCAATTTAATAGAAGATGGCCGCGGCAGTCACGCGAACCGCGTGTGATCTTTCTATACACAAAAACAGCAACGCACCTGAAATGTCATGGCGCGTCAGGAGTTTGAAAGCGAAAATCCCACACCTGCTATGGTTTGCGATAAAGTCTCATTATGAACTGTGCTTTTTTATGCTCTTTTTTATGTTTTATATATTAAGTACTTTTGTATATTATATATTTTATATATGTATCTATATAACGCCCCTTCCGAGCGTTTTTATAATTGAAATATGCGACTTTTGGAAGCGTAGGTGCGACTGGGTGTGGCGCATACCGAGGCGTTTCTTAGGAGGAGAATAAAGACGGTTAGGAAACGCTTGACTCATGCGAAACCGGTTCAGCAGCAAAACTGGATGATTTTGCCAGCCAGGCCATGAACGTTTGACATCACGTTATTTACACCACAGAAATGCCTATTCTGGAGTAGGGGGCTCGGAAATCCGCGAGCTCTTTTCTGCAGATAAGGTGCACCCATGCTTATCCACATGCAGTGGACACCACCCGCACTGATAACGCGAACATTCTGGCAGATATATGCCTGGTCGCAAGGAGAATTGGGGAAAAGAGCAACTTTCGACCAGAGATTTGCTAGAGAACCAAAGTTTTGATGCCGATCTGTCACATTCTGGTTTCACTAGCTTGAAGCCAAAGGCGAACGTTGGCTTCGACCGGTTCTCATGACGTCGCAGTTGCAGTGCAGAAGAGGCTGCCCAGGAAAATGAAGGAGACGGTCCTTTCTCCTCTTGATGTGGGCTTTTGCATTGCCATACATAGCTGTCCGCGAGTACAGCGTGAAATCACAGGTGATTGGCAAGTGCCTCAATGAAAGGAGGTTAATCGCTACGTAATGACAATCAGTCTACGCCATCAGCCCTGCTTACATGAACCCGATGGCGTCGGGTTGATTCGGGGATCGGGTTGAGTGGTCAATCCAAACCAACCAGTGCATGTTTACATGAACTCGGTTTTAGTGATTGGATGGATGGATGGATGGATGGATGGATGGATGGATGGATGGATGGATGGATGGATGGATGGATGGATGGATGGATGGATGGACGGACGGACGGACGGACGGACGGACGGACGGACGGACGGACGGACGGACGGACGGACGGACGGACGGACGGACGGACGGACGGACGGATGTATGTATGTATGTATGTATGTATGTATGTATGTATGTATGTATGTATGTATGGATGGATGGATGGATGTATGGATGGATGGATGGATGGATGGATGGATGGATGGATGGATGGATGGATGGATGGATGGATGGATGGATGGATGGATGGATGGATGGATGGATGGATGGATGGATGACAGATGGACGGATGGACGGATGGATATGACTGAACCCTTTAAATCGGGCGGTGGCTCAAGCCACCTAGCCATGACTTATGAAATTTTACTCTTCTTTTCATTTTAGCCACCAATCAGATAACCTTAGCTTGGTTAATTCTACCCACTTAAAATCTACTTATCCTTCGCTGTCCTTAACCCTCAAAGCCTTGGATAAATCAGCCAAGCTGCTTTCCACTGTAGGGTGAAGCCCTTTACAGAGAAGTATCAAGTGTTCCGCCGTTTCCTCCTGCTCTCCGCACAACGCGTCTATCTCGCGGAGACGGACTCTATGTCTTAGTCCGCCAAACTCCCGTCCTGGCCTCAAACAACAAAGAGCTTCTCCTACTATTAGTATAGATGTTTTCTTTGGCAATTTCCTGCTTAAAAATCCTGTATGTTCCCAGTGCTGATTTCTTCAGCATTCTTGTTTTACACCGACTCTTTTTGTTTCTTTAACCTTTTTCTCAACCGATAATTGCTGGTTTGCCCTCCTACTGCTGTCCACATATTTGCTTGTCAATTTTCTAGTTCGCTTTGTTGATTTCGTATCAACGTTCCTTACATACAGATATCTGAAAACTTTTCTAGCCCACTGCTTTTCCCCCATTTTTCTCAATCGCTCCTCAAATGCTATCTTACTGCTAGCTTTTCTGCTCTCGAACGAAGCCCATCCCATATCACCCTGTACCCCTGATTTGGTGTATTGCCATGTGCTCCCTAAGCTAGCCTCCCTACTCCACGTTGTTTAATTTTTAGCCTGGCTTGAACATCTGGTCTCAACCGCAGGACCGCATTAGCGAAAGTCAGGCTGGGAACCACCACCCCTTTCCAGATCCCTCTTACCACTTCATACCTATTGTAATTTCACAGTGCCCTATTTTTCATGACAGCTGCATTCCTGCTAGCTTTATTCATCACATATTTTTCACGCTCTGTCAGATACTCAGCACCGTTATTTATCCACACCCCCAGATACTTGTACTCATACACTACTTCTAGCGTGAACTCCTGTATCCTATGCTCGCCAACCTCATGATTAAAATATGACTGCAGATTTTTCCTTACCAAATATGAAACGTAATTTATCTCCCTCTGTACGACATATGTCTATCAACTTCTGTAAATCTTCCCTGTTGTCAGCCATTAGCAATTCATCATCGGCGTATATTAGTCCCGGCAATGGCTTTTTAATGCACTCTGCTTGCTTGAAAAAAGAAAGGCTGAAGCCTAGTCCGCTCCTCCTCTCTAGCTTTGTCTCCAACCCTTGCCGGTCAGCATGAACAACAAAGGACACAGAGGACATCCTTGCCTAAGCCCTCGCATTATCTCTAAAGGCTCTGATACAATTTTCCATTTTATAAACGCTATGGTACCTTTATATATATATATATATACATATATATATATATATATATATATATATATATATATATATATATATATATAAATATATATAAAGATTAAGTACTCCATCTTCCACATCCAATGTGACCAGTATGTCCCACAGAAGATACTCTTGAATACCGTTGTCGTAGACTCCCTTAATATCTAGAAATGCTAGACTTAGGGCCATGTGTTCCTTTTCAGGAATCTCTATACAATGCATCAATGAAAACAGATTGTCCTCCAGCCTCCTTTGTTTCCGGAACCCATTTATTAGCTTCCCTAGCACCCCCTTGTTTCTCAACCCAAGCCTGCAATCTTTCCTTTATAATCTGCATCACCACACTGTAAACCGCAGATGTCTCTGTTAGGGGACGCTAGTTATGCCAGCTTTGTCCCCCTTTCCCTTATATATCATGTTCATTCTACTTAATCACCATTCACCGGGGACTTGCCCATCCACTATCATTTTATTGACTACCTGCATTATTGTTTGCTTGGATTTTTGTCCTAGCTTCTTTATTAACATAACTGGAATACCATCAGGTCCTGTTTACGTGCCACTAGAAACCTTCTTCTCTGTCCATTCCCACTCTCTTTGCTCAAGTGAAGCTATTGCATTAACCGGTCTATCCTCCTTCTATAAATTATGTGCAAAATTACTTCCTTGAAATTTCCCGGTGATTCTTGTTCCTATGTGTTTTATCGCTACACCCCCTTCTAGTCGAATACCCTCATCTAACAATAAACCTTTGTTCTAGCCTAGTCTCATTCCTCATCGCATTTAGATGCTTCCAGAATTTTTTAGCTGCTTTTCTATCCTTTTTATTTACTTTAGACATCCATTGGGCGCCCTTTCTTCTAATTTTTTTTTTAATCAAATAGAATGCTTCCTTTCTACACTTTATGGAGATATCCCATTTTATGTCTACTTGAAATTCTGGTTCCTCCTCTTCTTGGAATATCTCATTTCCCTGGGCGCTTCCTGACGTTTCTCTGTCGCCCTCTTGACCTCCTCATTACACCAACTCTTGGGATTGCGTCTTTTCTCTTTTAGCTTTACTCGCACCTTAGCTAGTTCTAGCTCCAGTAATCGAGTTAATTTCGTATAAGTCCATTCTGTTTCACTATCCTCAAAAAATTTTCTCAATTTGTTTGGCTGCTGCTTCCAATTACTTTTCTGAGTAAAAATTCCCCTCTGATCGTACATCACGCTTCAGTCCTACATTGGTTTCTCTTCTGAAACTCAACTTGATACGCTTGGGGTCACTACCTAGACTTCTGGAACCAAGTTCATATATACCCATTACTCCTAATCTATTATACGTCCTCTGTGACATTAGTCTGTAAACTATCGTCGAGTGCAGACTGCCTGCCTCTCATGTTTTAAGCCCTTCACGCTTCTCGGTACTGTTGCATACAACTAAATCATGCCTGTCACACATGCCCTGCGCCATGCTTCATGTAGAATCTGTGTACCCATCCAGGTCTTCTATATGTGCGTTCATGTCGCCTAGTATAATTATCTCGCCCTGTCCTCCTAGCTCATCAATGTCGCTTGCAATACATTCTAACACTTTCCTGTTTTCCTCTTTGGCATTTGCTCCTGTCCACAGGTATACAAAGCCAAGGAATGTTTGCTCCCCTGACACTTTTCCTTTTGGCAATAAATGTTCCTTGCATCCAAGTTTAACTCTTCGAAAATTGATACTTTCATGAATGAATGCCCCTATTCCAACCCCCTTTCTGCTGCCCTATGTTCTATTGCACTATTCCCATGCGTAGTCTGGGTTACAGGGTGGTTGCTCCATGTCTCTAAGATGCGTTACCACTAAACTATATACCTTTAATTCCTCCTGCCTTAACTGTTCTTCTGTTTACTCCCATTTCAGTCTATTTCTTTCACCTTGCATGTTAATGAAACCAACATCTGAATTAACTTGGCCCTGGCGCTTGTGTCCTTTTCTTCTCCTATTGTTCCATCGTCCCTTTGTCTTTGGTCTTGGTTCTTCCTTTTCTACACTGGTTTCCTCAGAGCTCTGAGTCCCCCCAAAATAGCTGTCGCCTGGTGACCGATCCTACTACCCACCCTCTTGCCAGTGGCACCACCGTAGTGAATGTCATCCTGTGCAAAAGGGTGGGGACTGACCTCGTACACTTCCCTGTTAACTTCTATTACTCCGTATCTTAGTCGTCGACTCATTAACGTAATTACACGGTAGCCTATACGGTCCTCCTTTCCGTTTTGCTAGCCTGCCTCTGGACATCTGGGATTGTGCATATGGTCACATGCACACTCTCGGAGGCCTCTCTAAGCCTACGCATCCCCACTTCTAACTGCTTCTCGAGATTCTGGCTCCTGCCCTTCAGCACATCGTTGAGACCAGCATGGATGACCACACGGTGTTCGCCATCTATGCTGCCCCCCACCACCTCCTGGGCTTTGGTCATTGCATCTGCCATGCACTTCCCTGACTGTGCCTCCACCTGCACCCGCCTGTCCGCCTTCACGGTCGTAAAAACTCCTCCCTCAACCCTCGCTACGTTCAAGTCACCGACTACCAGAACCCTCATCTGCTCTAACCGTTCGCTTCCTGACTGCGACTGCTGCCCTCCGGATCGCACTACCTGTCTCTCTCGCCGCCGTACGCTACTGTCGCGAGATATTACCTCTCTCTCTTCCCCACTCAAAGCCTGCTGGGCTACAGCACTGTAGGCCTCCTCAAAACGTTTACATATCTTGGACGCGAAGCTAGCCCCATCCGCCTCGTTTAAGCTCCTGAACTTGGTCTCGGCTAAATCGCAGCAACGGTGGCACTCCTGGCACTACACTAACTCCCCGTCCTTGTCCACCTTGACTTTCCTAGCTTGCTGACCCGTCGTCCGGCTGACTGCGCAACGTAAAAGCCCGACAAAACTACAGAAAACACCTTCGGCAGTACTCAACGTAATATCCCGCTAAAATTCCTACACAAAAACCTTCGGCCCTACCCAACGTAAAAGTCCGCCAAAGTTCCTATACAAAAAAAACCTTCGACCCCACACAATGTAAAAGCCCGCCAAAATTCCTACACAAAACCTTGGGCACAACGCGACCTAAAAGGCCGCCAAAATTCCTGCAGAAAAAACCTTCGGCACTGCACAACGTAAAAGCCCACCAAAATTCTTACATCAAAAATCTTGAGCACTACGCCACGTAAAAGACTGTCATAATTCCTAAAACCTTTGGCACACACACTTCCTCTAGCCTTCCTACCTCTAACTCGGTTTAAAACTACCGCCCAACAGCATGTACTAGCGCAAACACCAAAAAGCACTCAGCTTCGGACGTAGTCGCTGGAGCTCCGCAAAAAATAGCGTCGTCCTCCGACGGCGTCAGGAGCAAAGAAGCCCAACGCCCAAAAAAGCTCAAAGCCCAAAAAGCTCGAAGAGTGTGACATGGAACGTCATCTAACGGCGAGGGCGGAAGCTGTGCGAGAGCCCTCTTATGCTACCTTAGGCAGCAAGACTGCTGAATCGAGGCCCTCATTAAGCTTATAGCAGACAAGGTAAGAGAAATGAGGGGCTCGTTTTGAGAAATATATGAAGGAAGCCAACAGTCACTGAAACCTAGGTGCATAGAGGAATGTTTCTTTTATTTTTTTATTTGTAGTGCTGATTAGTAGGAGGATTACACTTCAATAATTCAGTCGGTTAAGGAAATCCACTTAAAAAGCAGCAGAAAAAAAACATTCGCCGGTAGGATCTGACTCCACGACGTCCGAGTATCGCATCCGGTGCTCTATCAACAGAGCTACGACGTCGGCCGTCCAATCTGCTGCTCTCGTGGGCATTTTTGTTTATTGCGTGTAAGCAAACCTTGAGAGTGTTCACCAGCGCCACCCTCGTCCATAGCGGTGGACATAGCACGTCCTGCATTACCGCGAGTGTGACATGGAACGTCATCTAACGGCGAGGGTGGCAACTGTGCGAGAGTCCTCTATGCTACCTGTGGCATCAAGAATGCCAGAACCCAGACCCTCATTAAGCTGTTAGCAGACAAGGTGAGGGAAATGAGGGGCTCGTTTTGGCAAATATATGAAGGAAGCCAAGTCTTCGAAAAAAAAGGGGCATAGGTGAATGTTCCATTTTTATTTATTTTTATGCGAAGCATAATAGGGACACTACTTAGCTCAACCATAGCCCAGCCTGGCGCGGCCGCGACCACCAAGGCTAACTCCCACTCCTCCCGCTAGAGGCGCTGCAGGCGAGCACGTGGTCTGACGTCACGACAGCTGAGGAGAGACGGGGCTCAACTCGCGCGGTCGCCGCGCGGCCGCGACCACCAAGGCTAACTCCCGCTCCCCCCGCTAAAGGCGCTGCAGCCGAGCACGTGGTCTGACGTCACGCCAGCTGTGGAGAAACGGGGCTCAACTCGCGCGGTCACCGCGCGGCCGCGACCACCAAGGCTAACTCCCGCTCCTCCCGCTAGGGGGCGATTGTCGTCGCGGCATTGTAAAAAAGAGCCCCGCTCCTCACGCCGAGGCAGTCATACAGCGACTAAAACGTGTAACGTGTATTATGCTTCGCATCCTAGGTTTAACCCTAGCTAAGCCAGGCAATTTTTTATTTGTATTGCTGATTAGTAGGAGAGTAATACTTCGTTTAATCTCTCCATTAAAGAAAGGTAATTACAAGGCAGCAGGAAAAACAACCATGCCGCCAGTGGGATCCGAGCCTGCGACCTCCGAATGTCTCATCCGGTGCTCTACCAACTAAGCTACGACGACTTTTTTCTTTATTACCGACTTGGAAAATACACAAAATCACACAAAAAGGCAGCACTGCTATATACAAAAAGATATAAGCATTAGTTTAATTCTTTCTAGTGTATTGCAGTTAAAAATGCCCCATAGAAGACAGCTTGTCCAGGAGGAGGAGAAACATTTATTCAGAGCATAAAAACTGGTTGGTTCAGTACAAGAACCCATTGGTCGCCATCATAATCCGGCCCCTCCCAACCAGCGATTTCTGGTCGAGGGGGCTGTGGCTATGCAGGGTTGCCTCCCAGCGCTCATAAGTAGGATCGGGATTGCTGTCCAATTCTGGGTTTTCTTGACATTCCCAAACCGCGTGAAAGAGTGTGCCAACTGCTCCACAGAAGGGGCAGGACGAATCGTAGGTGTCTGGGTACCATTTACTTATTAGGTAAGGATTGGGCAGAGTATTAGTTTGTAGTCCCCTGATGATGCTCTTCATATTTACTTAGGGTTTTGTGAGGAAGAGGATATTTCCTTCTTGTGATCTTATAGTACTCCGTAATTTCTGCGTAGCTTAGTAAGGGTGAGGGGTTGTCAACTGTGTCAGAGAGAGGCTACGTGCCAGATGCTCGGAGAAGAGCTCGAGCAGCTGTGTTGGCCGCCTCATTGGCCGTCGTTGAGAGGTGCCCTGGCGTCCAGAATATCTGGATGTTGGAAGGATTAGGCCTTTCCAAAATTTCCCAATGCGGAGCGCCAACTGAGGTAATTGTGTACCGCTGCTTGTGAGTCGGACATAACCGTTGCCTCGCTGTTCTTTGATATCGCTAGTGCGATAGCTGCTTCTTCAGCCAATGTGGTATCCACCTCTAGGATAAGGCTGCTTGCAATGATATTCCCCCGGGGTGAAACTGCTGCAATTGCCGCGACTCTGTTAACGGGTCCAACCGAATCGACTCAGATCGTGTCCTTGTTTCCACCCCAGCGCTTAGAGAGGTGTCTAGCTCTGGCTAGTCTCCGTCCTCTGTTTTATTCCTCATCCATGCGTTTTGGTATGGGGTGAGTCGTGATGTGTGATCTCATCTGCATGGGCATGTCGATCTTGTCAGCGACTTCCCGGGGTGGACTGATCCTCAGCTTCTGTAATATTTTCCTGCCAGGCTTAGATGGGGAGAGCCTGACAATTTGATTTACACGGTGGGCCTCTATTATTTCGTCGATGGTGTTATGGATCCCCAGCTGTAGTAAGCGCTTAGTGGATATGCATAAAGAGAGTCCCAGCTCCGTTTTAACTGCCTTCCGAATAATAACATCTAGTTGGTCTTTCTCCTTTTTGCTAAGCCGTAAGTAAGGGGTGGCGTATGTTAGTTTAGAGAGAATGAAAGCCTGAACTAATCTTAGGGCCTCCTTCTCTCTTAGCCCATTTCTTTTCTTGATTACCCGGCGTATTATTCAATTCAGTTGAATTCAATACTTTCTTTACCAGAAACCTGGACGGTCTCCAGGGCTAAAAGTTGCTGCCTACAACCTGACTGGGGCCCTGGAGCCGTTTTCAAAGCGGCCGCAGACATTGGAGGCAGAGTACGCTAACATTAATTACAAACACTGAGTAGCAGAAGGCATCAGGAAATACAGGCCTGCTGCATGATTTATCACAACAATAGATTTTTATCACTTACAATTGAGAAAAGTGTACTCGCAGCTCTTTTGGGGATTTGAAGGCTACCTGTTTGTGTTGATTTAATAAGACCGGCATATTGTGTTTTAATGATTGCGATTTGTACTGAGTGCGAATGTATGGGACTAACCAGGGTTCGGAAATTCGAGTTAAAGAAGGAGTAGCTCTAGGTTGCAGCAATGCCATCGAACGAAGGAAACTCTGGCTGTCATGCTGAGAAAAATAGAAAGCATGTAGAAATCGGTGTACATAGTGATAGTCAAAACTAATATTTTTGTATTTTGCAAAGAGATGCCTTGTCGTAGAGTGATGATCAATATTGGCTATGTAGCGAAGGTACCTTTTTTGCAGAACTATTATCTTCTCAATACTTGCTCTTGTGGTGCTTGCCCACACCAAACTGCAGTAGTTCACGTGCGGGGCGAATAATGCGTTATATAACTGAAGTTTAACTTCTTCCGGCAGAACAGTACGACATCGCGACATAGCTCCTGTCACTGAAAAGACTTTCCTTGCAACATAGTTGACATGAGTGTCCCAACTCAAATGGCACGAAAAATAGACACCGAGAATTTTGTGAGTATCGACAAGGTCAATATTTTTATCTTGAATCATTAGAGAATTTTCTAGAATGAATTTCTTATTTCTGGCTCGAAATAAAATAGCTTTCGTTTTCTGGGTGTTTATTTCTATGCGATTTAATTGGGACCAGAAAGACAATTTTTCAAGTACATCATTACAATGTGACACAAGGGCATTGGGATCATTACCAGAAATAAGCACAATACTGTCATCAGCATATATAATGAATTGTACACTGTTGTCAATAAGAACTATGTCATTTATGTATAAGTTAAACAGAAGTGGGCTTAATACACTCCCCTGTGGTACACCACAATATATTGGAAGTAAGGATGACTGGTGGTTGCTAATACAGACACACTGGCTTCTATTGCTGAGGTACGAGTTAAGCAAATCTTGAGATTTTCCGCGGATGCCATATGCAGTGAATTTTTCAAGAAGTATGCTATGGTCGAGACAGTCAAAAGCTTTGCTGAAACCAACAAAAAGACCGAGCGTATATGTTCCCTTTTCAATGTTCTGTAGTATATTTTCTTTTATTGCAAGCAGCGCCGTTTCCGTAGATTTACCTTTTCTAAATCCAAACTGACAATCGGTCAGCGCCCTAGGTTTATCTAAAAAATTTATTAGGCGTGAGTAAATGATGTTTCTAGTCCTTTGGAGAAAACAGGTAATATAGAATTCGGTCGATAATTAGTTGCTTCATTTCTGCTTCCACCTTTAAAGATTACCGCAACTCTTGCTCGCTTCATGCCCTCAGGAAAGGTACCCGATTCTATTGCTAAAATAAATATATAAGACAGTACTGAACACAGAAATTCAATCGCGTACTTTATTGGTTTTATTTGTATGTTGTCATAATCAAGGGCCTTGCTGTTTTTTAAGCATAAAATGTCCTGTGTACCTCAGTTTCGTCAGTAGGGCGAAGGAAGATGGTTTCAGGGGTACTGATGCTAATTTTGGGCAATGTTGTTAAGCTGTAGTTGTAATGATTTGAGACATTGGTAAAGTGGTGATTAAAATGATCAGCGTGGCCTAGTGGCTCGGGCGTCCGCCTCGGCTGCGGAAGGTGGTTGGTTCGAAACACACCGCCGGCCACCCACCGGCAAAAATGGGCACAAGCGTCCCCCGGCTCGGCGCCCGGCTTTAAGTTCCGCCGTCAACAACGTTAAATCCGCCTCGTGCGGTAGAAGCCCATTTGTGGCCCTTTTTATGACTGCTGCTGCAGTTTATGAAGGTTCGAGCCACGTTGGCCGTGACACCACCTTTAGCAGGCACTGAGCTCTTCCGCTGTGGCTTCGTTCACCCGCGAGGGGCGCAGCGGGGTTTACGGAGCTTCTCCCAAGCGAACACCCCTAATGAAAGCCGGGCGCCAGGCCGGGGGCCGCTTGTACCCATTTTTACCGGTGGGTGTCCGGCGGTGGGTTTCGAACCGACCACCTCCCGCAGCCGAGACGGGCGCCCAAACCACTAGAGACTTGCTCGGAATAGGCTTGGAACTGTCGCCATTTACGGTCCAGGGTATGAGCATTCCGATCAAGAAAGAGATCAAGATCCTGGGAGCCACCATACCCAGCGGCAACACTAACACCACTACAGCTTGTCCAAGACCGGTAATGAATCGGGAGGTTCATTCTGTGCCCCGAAAACATCCCTGATGTACATCAAACTCTCAGCGAAATACTGTCGAGCGGGACGTATAACAACTTGTTCATGTCTTACATCCATTCTTGTTTTTCACACGCTGTGCATGCTCAGCAGCATCATCATGTCAGACGTCACTCCTTCAGGTGAAGCACATGGCAGGAAACGTATCCCAAAAGGCGCTATCGGCAAATCTTTTTTAAAGCTCGCTGAAGAATATCCCACAGGAAAACTGCGTCGTGGCAGTCGAGAAAGATATGTTCAATAGTTTCTAGTTTTTTACAAATAATACAGTTAACGCTCTTGGCACAAAGAGACCTTTGCTTTGTCGCCATTGCTTCACTATTAGAGTGCCAGTACGCAATTGAAGGAAAGACTTGGCCGAAGCTCTGATTGGCATTCTTTTAACCCTCTTAAGGACATCACGCTCAGAAGCCAATTTATACACAGCAAGATACACTGGTACTGGCAAGAACACATCACGTAGATCCTTATACAGCATCTTCCGCGAGACATTGGCCAAATACTCTTCCGAAAACCTCGACTGGTGAATACGAAAAGATGCGACAACTTCGTGCAAAAATGGACTTAACGCCGTTGTGCTTGATACAGTGGACACTATATACTCAGGCAGTGAATGACATTATCGCACTTCTATTATTTTTTGAATAAAATGATCACTTTGATCGCGCAAGAAAAAAAAACGGGTAACTACTTGTTTGAGAATCACATGCGATAGTCCGAGACCCCCGTTCCGCACGGCATGGAATAGGTTGCACCGGCCTTTACGTTCCCATGCCATGCACAACGCTTACAAAACAAAATATTTTAGCAACCAGATATAGATTACACACAGTGGTTCTCTAAAACATGGAAAAATTGTGCCCTCCCCATTTAGCTGTCTGAGATTTAACTCGCTGTTTCCTAGTCCCAATATTCTTTAGTGTTCCGGTAATGCTTGAGAGGGATTCCAAGTTACTTGCCAGGGGTTATCGTCTATTGCATTTGGCAGAAAAATTATGGAGTGTGTTCCCAGTCTCCATGCCAGAATCCTAAGCATTTTGTCCAACTTACTGCGCTACCAGTTACCCTACAGAACTCCACGGTTTCATTCACAACTTCACGCACACTGTCCTGGTCGACAAAAAACACTGCGATGTCGTCTGCATAGGCCGAAACCCTAACTTCCGCATCAAAGAACATATATACCCTCGAATGTTTGGTCTCGTATGGAGTCTCAAACAGAATGGCTCCAAGTAAAGGGCGAAGAGGAGGGGCGAGAGTGGACAGCCTTGTCGGACAGAAGACAGCACTGGTATGCTTTCACTTAAATCATCCCTGTTTATGACTAATTTAGTGAGGAACCCTTTATAAACCATTTTCATGTCGTCAGTGATGAATGAGAAGACGTTCACATGCTCCAAAAGCGCGAACAGGATATCGTGTCCGACGCTATCGAATGCCTTCTGCAGATCTAATTGCAGCATAGCTACGCGCTCATGCATTGTGTCGCAACATTCCAGGACACTTCTTGCTGTGTGTATATTTGTGAAAATTGACCTGCCGTTTATGCCACATGTCTGGTGCGGACCTACGAGTGACGTGATAACATTCTGCAACCGACTGGCAAGCACCTTCATGTATATCTTATAGTCGACATTTGTTAGACTTATAGGACGATAGTTTTCGATGCAGAGTAACCTAACAGGGTCCTCAGTTTTGGGTATTAATACTATATGAGAAATCATGAAAGACGGAGGGGTTCTGCTGTGTTCATAGCATTCAGCTATCACGCGTTGTAGGCAAGAAGCCATATCAGCTTAAAAAAATTGTATATGGAGGCACCAAAGCCGTCCGGCCCAGGCGACTTACTGGCACCTAATTCGTCAATGGCTGCTTCTATTTCTAACACACTTATAGGTCTTTCAAGAATCTGCTTGACGTCATCATCCAGAACAGGCATGAGCGGAAGAAAGTCGGCTCTGAAGTTGCCAATAGCATTTAGTTTCTGGCTAAGCAGCTCTCTATAATATTCCAAAAAGGCCCGCTCAACCAACGCCTTTTCACTGGTAACTTGATTGTGATAAGAAATTTTGTGTATCTCTTTTTTCACCGCATGCCTCTTTTCATCGCTCAACGTTCGTTTTGTGGGCGTTCCACCCTGCCAGAGCCTCTCGGCACGTGCCTTATCACCGCGCCGTGGTACCTCTCTTCACCAACCTGGAGTTTGCTTTTTATTTCTTTTATTTCTTGCGCGAACGATCCCGGCTTGAAGCTTTCTGCGCTTAACATATAGTTTAGTTGGTTATAGAGCTCTTTTTCTTGTTGTCTTTGATTGTATCTCAGTACACACGCTCTTCCTATTGCGGCGAGTTTACGCACACTTAAATTGTTGCCATTTATATATGAAATTTTCCGATGTTCTCAGCAACAAGTCGCTGATATATTCCTTTGTTTTAGCAACAATTATTTCGTCTTGCAATAACTTCTCAATGGATTTTTATAGTTCCCAGTTGATTTTTGCCACTTTTTTCTTCCTAACAAAGGTGGCTTAAACCAAAGAGTGGTCAGGAAAGCTTACATGTCGGATTTGATAACTGCAACAAATTTTCATCAACTCAACAGGGACATATATGCGGTCAAGTCTTGCACGAAAACACCTTGAAAGTGCGTGAAATTTGCTTGGTCTTATAGTGTCAGCACAATGCCAATGTCCTCTAGCCCATTTTCATTAACGATTTGCAGTTTACAGTTCTGCACTAACGTCCCGTGAAGCTTGTTTATTAGTTTTGTCTTCCGGTCTGCAGACACAATTAAAGTCTCCAAGCAATATAACACGCCTTTCGCACGCCACGTACGATTCAATAATTTTAAAGAAACCTTCACGTTCATGATATCTATTTGGTGTATAGACACATACAGCTCTCCATGGCATTCCAAAAAAAATCACAGACAAGCCACCCCGAATCACACGTTATCACATATTCTATTACAGCGCTAGAATTATGGATCAAAATAACACAAACCCCCGACACTTCCACCGCATGACAAACGCACACATTGTATCTATTACGGAAAACTTCAACCATACGTTGAGTTTGTTCTACACTTTCAATTTTCATTTCTCAGACAGCCATCAGATCGACATCGTTATCTAATAAAAGACGATTTAGCTGTTGCTGTCTTCGTCACGTTGAAAGGCCTCTCACATTCAGTGTCGCGGCCCGTAGGCTACTTGCTAGATTGGCCGCAATTTAAAGCATGTGGAAGTCGCCGAAGAAGTTACGTCTCAATTACAGGAAGTCATGTTGCAATTCAGTAATTCTCTCGCGCTGTTCTGGTGCAAGTCGCAGTAGCCGGAAGGTGACTCCAGGCAGACACTGTTCCCGATCACCGACTGAGACACCGCTGCTGTGTTCGAAGCGTCAGCCCCGCTACAATGGAGGCGTTGCAGCCGTAGTCCTTCGGTCATGTGGCCCATTAGCCTCCGGTTTTAAAGACGGCCGCCGTACATGAAGGGTCTTTAGCGGTGGGTTTCTCGTTGCCGTCCATATCTTTGATGGCTTCTCCGTTGCGGTCGTCGTGCGCCCGCTTTGCTGGAACGCTCGAATTCGGGGGCATGTCGACGTTATCCGTTTCGCATGCGGTACCCTGTTGCGAATGGAAAGCTGGTTCTCCATCCGAGACGTCGCGTAGCTTCCATACGTCTGTCGTCGCAGCATAGTCGGGCGTTACGTCCACTACGCCACAGTCCGCATTCGGCGTTCCATCAGGCCCGGGGAGTTCAGGGGGCCTATCCTTCGAGGCCCCTTCAATGCTACCTTCACGCGTGGATTCTGCGGCGTCTACCTCATCCATCAGGTGCTCTGTCATCTCATCCTTTCGGGCTGGTCCTGCCACACTCGCGTATGTACGCACACACTGGGTCTTGTCGTGGCCGAAGCGATGGCAGATTCTGCGGCGCGGCACTCGGCGCACTCGACGTATATGCCCAGTGCCTCGGCACCGAGTAAACAAGAGCAGCATCCTCGGCGACACGTAGCTGATACGGTAGGTCCTCAATAGAAAGGCCTGCGTTTAACTTGAGCGTTACGGAACTTGTCGTCGACGCTTTATCGACGCAGCCGCTCACTTTCCACTTGTCTTAAGCTGTATCGGTCACTTTTACGAAGGGCACCAATGCCGACCGCACGTCGTCATCGCGCACACCGTGTAGCAGCCAATACAGCTTCAGCCGGACGCCCTGGTTGTTTGGATTTATGATTACACAGCGCTGCTCCTTGACGTCTAACGCCTCGGCCTGCATAATCTTCTTTTTCCTTTCTTCGTCCTTGAATGTTACCTCCCACACGTGATTCATTTGATAAGCACCGAGGGCAACTACTTCCGGCAGCAGTGACAAACGCGTTAGAGCGTCTCGGAAATAATCAAAACGGAAAGGCCGCGCTTGAGAGTGGCCATGCACAAAAAACGGTATTTTAAACTGTGGAACCTGTAGGCAGATGCGACAGAAACAGTTGGTAATCCTCGTTCGCCTTGTCTGTACACCTGATACCGCGGCCCGGTTATGCCGCTGAAACCGCTCCTCGAGAACCCATCGAAACACGTCCGTCACGCTCGGTGGCCGGAAGTAAAATCTCAACTGAGCTACGACGACGGCTGTCCAATCTGCTGCTCTCGTGGGCATTTGTGTTTATTGCGTGTAAGCGAACCTTGAGAGTGTTCACCAGTGCCACCCTCGTCCATAGCGGCGGACGTAGCGCGTCCTGTATTACCGCGAATGTGACGTGGAACTTCTTCTAACTCGTCATAAGTTCTCTTTATCACCATACCACTTCTGCCTGTCTCGATGGCGTCAATTGCCTCAGCTTTATTCGTAGAATTTCTTGCATCGTGCGTGCTTTGAGAGCTTGCACCCGTAGTCGTGTTCGTTGCAGTGTTCTCCAGTTCAGAAGTAGTGAGAAACGGAGAATCACTGGCCTTGACCTTGTGGTCACCTCCGGACTTCTGTTCTGGAGACTTCGCGTCCTCGGTTGCCTCTCGTTCTCGGTTCTCGGTTGCTTCGCGTTCTCGGTTGCTTTCGAAGATTCTTTAACTTCGGCTTCATCCATCAGCAGGTCTTTGACGTCTAATTCCCTCTAGTTTTCTGTGTGACAGAGGCATGCGTCTTCACACACTGCTCTTCTCAGTGGCCGTGTCGGTGGCATAGTGCGCAGCGTGGCGCTCGGCAGTCGCGTCGAATGTGGCCGGTATTGTGACAGCGCAAGCATAGCGGGGCCTACCGGGCACCACAACAAGCGCCAGTTCACCTTCAACATGGATCTGATGTGGCGGGTCGTCCACAGTAACGCCGCCTTCAAATTTAAGGCCATCAAGCGTGTCGAGGACGCTTTGTCTTGCACACCTTGAGTACGCCAACGCTCTCGGGAGACGTCCGTCACTCTGCCGTACGGCAAAAGCGCCGACCGTATGTCATCGTCCAGCAGGTTGTGAAGCATCCAGTGAAGCTTGATACGCAAAGCTTGGTTGTTAGGATCTACACAACGCACCGCCTTTCCTTCACAATCAATTCCTTCAGAGCCAAAAGCTTATGCACGCTGTCTCCATTTTTGAAGGTTACAGCCCATACGAGATTCATGTGTGCGCCCCCAGGGCGATAACTTCAGACAGTAGGCCTAGGCTAGCCAGTGTGTCACGGAAGTCTTCCGCACGGTATGGCCTTTCACGCACATCGGCATGGAAAAACAGAGGGTTGAAAACAACTCGCCCTGTAGGTAGCTGAGGCAAAAGCATTTGATAATCTGAGTCATCATGGCCAGAAATCCTGTTACCGCGGCTCTGCTGGGCCGCTGAAGCCGGTCCTACGGAGCCCATGACACACACTTCCGTTCGCCTCGGCGTCCGGAAACGGAATCCCCCTGAGCTACGGCGACGGCTGTCCAATCTGCTGGTCTCGTGGCTATTTATGCTTATGGCGTGTGAACGAACCTTGAAAGTGTTCACCAGCGCCACCATCGTCCATAGCGGCGGACGTAGCACGTCCTGTATTAAAGCTAGTGTGAGGTGGAATGTCATCTAAAGGCGAGAGTGGAAACTGTGCGAGAGCTCTCTTACGCTACCTGTGGCTTTAAGAGTGCCAGAACCGAGACAGTCGTTAAGCTATTATCAGACCAAGTAAGGGAAATGAGGGGCTCGTTTTCACAAATATGTGAAGGAAGCCAGCAGACACGAAACCAAAATGCATAGTGGAATGTTCCTTTTTTATATTTATTTGTAGTGATGAATAGTAGGAAAATATTACCTCGATTATTCAGTCGATAAAGAAAACTACTTACAAAGCAGCAGAAAAAAACCATGCCACCGGTGGCATCCGAACCCACGACCTTCGAATAACGCGTCCGGTGCTCTATCAACGAAGGTACGGTGACGGCCGTCCAATATTCTGTTTTCTTGGGCATTTGTGTTTATTGCGTGTAAGCGAACCTTGAGAGTGTTCACCCGCGCCACCCTCGTCCATAGCGGCGGACGTAGCACGTCCTCTATTACCGCGAGTGTGATGTGTAACGTCATCTAACGGCGAGGGTGGAGACTGTGCGAGAGCCCTCTTACGCTACCTGTGGCATCAAGACTGCCAGAACCGCGACCCTCTTTAAGCTATTACCAGACAAGGTAAGGGAAATAGGGCCTCGTTTTGAAAAATATATGAAGGAAGCCAACAGTTATCGAAAACCAAGATGCATAGCGGAATCTTCCTGTTTATTTTTATTTGCAGTGGTGAATAGTAGGACAATAATACTTCGATTAATCAGCCGGTTAAAGAAAACTTCTTACAAAGCAGCAGAAAAAGAACCATGCCGCCGGTGGAATCCGAACCAACGACCTCAGAATATCACGTCTGGTGCCCTATCAACAGAAGTACGGCCACGGCCATCCAATCTGCTGCTCTCTTGGTCATTTGTGTTTATTGCGTGTAAGCAAACCTTGAGAGTGTTCACCTGCGCCACCCTCGTCCATAGCGGCGGACGTAGCACGTCCTCTATTACCGCGAGTGTGATGTGGAATGTCATCTAACGTCGAGGGTGGACACAGTGCGAGAGCCCTCTTACGCTACCTGTGGCATCAAGACTGCCAGAACCGCGACCCTCTTTAAGCTATTACCAGACAAGGTAAGGGAAATGAGAGCCTCGTTTTGACAAATATATGAAGGAAACCAACAGTCACCGAAACCAATGTGCATAGGGGAACGTTCCCTTTTTATTTATTTTTTTTATTTGTGGTGCTGATCATTAGGAGACTAATACTTCAATTATTCTGTCGGCTAAAAAGAAACTGCTTACAAAGCAGTAGAGAAAACAACCATGCCACCGGTGGGATCAGAACCCCCGACCTCTGAATGTCGCGTCCGGTGCTATACCAACTGAGCTTCGGCGACGGCTGTAAAATGTGCTGTTATCGTGGGTATTTATGTTTATTGCGTGTAAGCGAACCTTGAGAGTGTTTTCCAGGGACGCGAATAACACACTCGTTGAGAGGAACAACTCTGCGACTGTAACTGCAGAGGACAACTCTGCGAATGTATGCAGCGACTACCATCGGGCCACCAAACTTTTTGACAGACTCTACGAAGATAAGCATCATGGCCACGAGTACTCCACTTTGGAGCCGGTAGGCCCTTTTTTGGACTTTTCACCGGACCTCGAAGGTCCCACGTGGCCGCGGAGCTAGGCCTGATGGTAGGCTTAGCCACACCCGATACCCGGGCGGACACCTACCAAGTGATAGCGGCACAGCAACGACTGAAATGGAGTCTCAGGGTGTCAACAACCGTGTAATAAACAACTTCACGGCCGGGCCAACCGAACATCCGGCGGAAATTCAAGACATATAGGAAGCTCCCGCCGCCACGTGCCCCAACAGCGTGAGGCGGATACCGGAGCGGTAGAGGAAGCAATGATGCAGCAGGACGTCATGAGTGAGACGAATGAGCAGCGGGAACACAAAGAGAATCAATGGCAAGTAGTACACTAATTCAACCGCCCGAAAAAGGGTCCAAGATCGCCACACAGAGCGACGCCATATTTAATGCGAAGAGACCCCAAGCCATGAAGAACAATGGCAACATGGCGCCGGCAGCCGCATCTGGTGGAGGCATGACGCAGGCAGGCGCGACGGAAGCGCCGCCGGAACAACAAAATGCGGAAGCGCAGCGACAGCCGAGGCAGAGGATGCCGCCGCTACCCAGTGACGACGAGAAGGTCATCATCCGCCCCAGAGGCGGGCTCAAAGTCAGCGAAATCAAACCATATCAAGCAACGCAAGCCATCGCGGAGACGTGCGGGGGAAGAGTACAGGAAGATTTTCTAGTCAGGATCAGACCGGGGTCCAACATTATCATTGCGAGCACTCCCAAGCTGGAAGTGGCGGAAGAATTCAGGAAGATTAAACAGATCTCATTCGGCGAGAGGAACTACGAAGCAAATGCGTATCCAGCCATGCCTGGGTGCCTGAAACGCGTGTTAATCCACGGAATACCGGCGGGGCTATCAGCCGAATTATTGGAATCCAGACTGAGACTACGGACCCAAGGAGTGGAGATCCTGGCAGCAAGGATGCTGGGCAAGTCAGAAACAGCGCACATTACCTTTGACAGCTCCATCTTTCCCAAATGGGTCGTCTACAGATCGGGGGAGTACAAACCCTACCCCTACAGACCAACCAGACAATTTTGCTACGTACGCGGAACGCAAGGACACCGCTCGTACGTCTGCCCGACGCCAGAGGCGAAGACCTACCGAGCATACGGAGTTAAGAACCCAGTGGAGGGATACCAATGCAGCCTGCAATGTCTCGTATGTGGAGGCGACCACATGGTCGGCACCAAGGACTGCCGCATGCGCCTCTAGGACATCGAGGAGATGCGAGGGCACTGGGCCAGGAGGCACCCGCAATGACAGCAGCAGCAGCAGCAGCAAATCCGGGGACTGAGCCGCAGCCGCAGGCGACGTCCCAGGTGGCTGAGCACGGAAGGGGATCGAAGCCGCTCACGGAGCCGGGGCCGCCGCCAGTCACGGAACCAGGGAAAGAGCCGGAGCCAGTCCCAGGACAGCTCGTTTCCATCGCTGGGGGCATCATCTAGCTTCAAGGGCCAGAAACAGCAGCAGCAACAGCAGCAGAAGGGATGAGCAAATGTGAGCTGGGCAGCGGGCCCTCACAAATCGCTGTTTCCACGCTTGGATCAGAGTACCAGTAATAATAATAAGAACAAAACAGAAGCCATGGAAACCCTAAAAAGGGAGGTAGAACTATGTCGAGATGAGAACAGACAGCTCAAAAAACATATAGACGATTTCACATGGGAACGGCAGGCGCAGATGACATGTAGCCCACCGCGGTCGCAGTCCCCACCAGTAAAGAAGCAACCGCCACAGCAGCCAGAACTGAGCTTCGAAAACAGGATGAAAATGTTCATGCAGAAAATGCAAGAGCAGATGAACGAAATGAAACAGAAAATGATACTGCAAAACCAGCAAATGATGATGCAGGACCACAGTTTCCGAAGCTACGAAACACGCAGAGCAAAACTAGCGAGGCCGGAGGCAGGCTTTGCCAAGAGAGAAGATTCGGTACCGAAAATCAAAGCACAACCCAAACCAATGATAATTCACCATGGCTAGACACGACGCATTAGAGATCTGGCAGTGGAACTGCATAGGCTACCGCAACAAACAAGGCCTACTGCAAAAATTCATAAATTGGGAACAAAATTCTCGCGACATAATAGGACTGCCGGAGACAAACACCATGCCCACGCTCAAGGGCTACACGTGCCAGGAAAAGAGTCGCACGGCTGCGCTCGTTAGCAAAAAGCTAGTCACCATAGCGCACGATGAAATTCCGGACGCGCGGATAGAACATATCTTGACGGAAGTAATACCCAAGAAAGAGAGGAAAGAGAAAAACACATTCGTTATAAATCTGTACAGTAGGCCGCGATAGAGAGACGAAGACTTCCAGAAACTCTTTGCAGGAGCAAGCAAATTGGCAAAGTTTAATAGTCTGCGCATAGTGGGAGATTTCAACGCCCGCGGACAGAGCTGGGGATATGAAAAAGAGGACGGAAAGAAGGCGCAGGTCAGCGAGGCAGCTCAAAACACAAATGGCACCCTCCTAACGGATGAAAATCATCCAACGCGCCTGGGGAACAGCGGTAGCCCCGCCACAAGCCCCGATCTGATGTACGTCAGAGGAGCAAGGCAGGCCACATGGGAAAATCGGCTGGAGAGCCTTGGAAGCGACCATTATATAATAAGAACGCAAGTGTCAGCAGAAATCATCAAGCGCTAGATTGGAACAGCCCGAATAATAGACTGGAAACGCCTTCCGAAAGGACTGCAAGGAAATGGAAGCGGGATAACCACCACAGAAGATTGGTGCAGGCAGCTGAAATACATAAAGCAGTGATACACTCATGAAGTGGACAGTACGGAACAAACACCGGTGGTGGATTCACGTCTCCTCAGGCTATGAGAGGCAAGACGCGGACTCAACAAAAGGTGGAAAAAGCAGAGACTAAAGAGGAAGCTAAAGATGAAGATTGCAGAAATCATCAAAGAGGCAGAGGAGTACGCAACGGCACATGCAAGACAGAGCTGGCAATAGTTTGACAGCTGGCTAAATGGCACCCTAAGCACCGCAAGAACGTGGCGTATCCTCAAACCCTTACTCAACCCCACAAAAACAAAATCTGAGAGCAAGAAAGCCATTCAAAGATTAGTCCATCAATATGGAGGAACAAATGAAGAACTTTTGGAAAAAGTCCGCGTCAAGTGCTACGGAGCGGAGCGACCCGAAGCGTACACGGGTGAATATTGCGTCCGGGAGAACTCAAACCAGGACAGGCCGATTACCAGGGAAGAGGGCATCAACCCGGAACACAGCAGCAGCCGCAGACAAGATTAGGAATGCACTGATCCGCAATCTCAGCGATGAGGCAGTCACGCATCTGACGGATTTCCTCAATGCGCACTGGGTAGCGGGAATAGTTCCGGAAGAATGCAAACATGCGTAAGTAGTAACGATACCCAAGCCTGGGAAGAAGCTACATGTAGAAAATCTCCGACCGATATTACTTATGTCATGCCTTGGCAAGCTTTACGAGCGGGTGGTAACAAGCAGACTGCAGCAAAGCATGGAAGACGAAGATCTGTACCCCCATAGCAAGTTCGGATTCCGCACCAAATTATCTATGCAAGACGTCCTCCTACAGATCAAGGAAGAAGCCCTCAGCAACATTCCAAACAACGGAGAGAACGTGATAATGGTCCTGGATGTCAAGGGCGCATTCGACAACGGTAGCCACGCAGCCATCCTTGAAGGGCTGGACGGTCTGAACAGCGGCAAGGACATACACAATTAGGTGAGGGCATTCCTCTCAAATCGCGCGGCAACAGTGGTATTAAGAGACCTGTGAAGTGACAAGTTCCACACCCCCAACAAAGGAATCGCGCAGGGATCCGTCATTTCACCGACGTTGTTTAACATCGCATTAATAAGATTGGCCCGTAAACTATAAAACATCGACGTCATACAACACACCATATATGCCGACGATGTCACGGTCTGGACCAATCAAGGCTCGCTCAGTCAAAAAGAGGAACGCCTACAAGCAGCACCAACGTGCGTAGAAGAATACGTGAAGAGGCCTCACCTGTTCAACGGAAAAGTATGAGCTCCTGAGAGCCAGGCGAGGAAGGCGATCGGAGGAAAACCTCAACGTCATCCTCGAAGGGCAAAAAATACCGGAGAAAGAAATAATTATGGTGTTGGGAATGTGGGTGCAAAGTAACCAGTGATGCACACACGCAATCGGCCTCCTCAAACAAGCAACAACGCAAGTCACCCGAATGATCACCCGTGTTTTGTAAAGAAGAAGCGATATGAGGGAGGGGGACACGATAAAGCTGGTAAGAGGCCTCGTGATCAGCCGAGTCACGTACACCCTCCCGTGCTACAACACCAACAAGGGCGAAAGGGACTAAGCCTACAAGAGAGCCTTCCACCTACCAGCCGCCACATCAACGGAGAAGCTGCTGGCTCTCGGACTTCACAACTCGTTCTAGCAACTCAACGAAGCGCAACTAGAGTCACAACGCGACAGGCTCCAGCAGACGACCACTGGCAGATCACTCCTCATAAGACTGAAGCATCAAGGAACGCTAAGAGCAGAGCAGAGAACAACGAGTCTGCCAGATAATTTCCGTAGCACAATCAAAATAGGCTCACTCCCGAAAAATATGGGTCCAAATATACACGCAGCTCGGCGAAAAGCCCGATCGAAATATTCAGAAAAATACATGGCAGTCAAGGCGAACACGGTCTACACGCACGCCGCCATGTACCCCCAGAGATGGGGAACAACGGAGCAAAAAGTCGTCGCGACAGTAATCGACTCAGACTATAAGGAGATCACTTGCGCGACGGCAGGGGACTGCACGGTAACCGAGGAAGATAAAATAGCTCTTGCTCTAGCGGCCGCGGATGGTTATCGCGCGAATAAGTCCTTAACAATTCTCACAGATTCGAAAGAGGCATGCCGTAGCTACAATAACAGCAGAATAGGTCACAAAGCGCTCAAAATCCTTCTCCGCGTAGGCCTACCCAAAGATCACATTAGTCACAATATTTTCTGGTTACCGGAACACACCGAGATAGAAGGCAACCAAAGGGTCGATAGAATCGCTCGCGAGTACACTAACCGGGCACTCTTGAACGAAGACCCAGAGGACTTCTTGACGGTAATCCCGACGTACTTTGACATCCTAAATTATTGCAGAGAGACGAGACTAAAGTATCCTCCTCCCCACAACAAATTAAATCAACAAGAATCAGTTTACTGGCGGGCGCTGCAAACCGGAACATTCCCCAATTTACCTATCCTTAGCAAAATGTTCCCGAACCAATAGAAGAAAATCTGCCCATAGTGCGGTGCAACACCGATCCTATACCATATCACTTGGGAATGTGACAGAAATAAAGCATTCCATGGCTCAGAAAATCCGAGTGCGGAGCAGTGGGGGAGTGTGCTCTCGAGCGGGAACCCAATCCTTCAAAGAGGATTGGTCATCCATTCCCACCGAGCGGCCAAACTCAGCGGTGCCCTGGAATAGGGGCGCCGACCTCTGCAAGACGGAGGGAGACATCTGCTTGAAGATAAAGACCTCTGTCTGCACAAAAGACCTTGTTAGAGCAATAAAGTGTTTCCTATCCTATCCTGACTCTGCTGGCCACACCTGGCCTAGCCTTTTATTTAACTGTCGGATGTTTAAGGGGCGCTAGTGATGGCACATAACAGCAGCTTCACTTGCTGTGTACATGATATCAGCGAACTGCTCTTCAGAGTTTATTCAGTGGCCGCAAAAAGCATTTTGCAACTCAGTGATGTGGTCGTGTACAGAATGGAAGTCCATGGATGCACTTTGCAGAGCATTCGTAATTTGTTCTAGTTATGCACTGTTCTTCGCTGCAGTGTGCAAGCAAACAATGAAAGATGCGCTTGTCCTGTGCCATGTGTTTTTTTTCTTTTGTGTTGTGGTTTTAGCGCAATATCACATGGCTTCTGTAGACGATCACAACCTAGCCCGACAACAGCTTTTGTTAAAGCTTAAGAGGACTTCTTGTTTGGCAAGTTGGTATTTGATTATTGTAGTTTCAAGGCACCAAAACTGACACACACACAGGCACGAGGGAAGAGAACTTCCCTTCTACTCTCTCGTGTGCGCGTGTGTGTTTGTATGTGTGGTTTTTGGCGCCTTTAAACTGCAATGAAGGATGAGTTTGTTGTTGTAAAATAGAGGATGCGAGCTCGTTGCCTAGTTGCAGTGTTCGATTTCGATTCCATTGACGCGAGCTCCTCGAGTGCTTCGACTATGACCACGTAATGCTGAGAGAACATCCTAATTGACCGAAGCGAGTAAAACCCGCGACAACCCAGTCTTATTTTTTTGTTTGTGCGGTTCAATCTATCCGACTCCTCCCTAGGTCTTATTCGTCCCCTGTCCCTAGGGGTAATTCTCTTCCCCTAGCTGCATTTGTTGGTGTTGTTTATGCAGCTGAAATAACTTTTAGTATCATATTTCAAAACAATGCTTATAAATTTTATGGAAAATAATTATATTTTTGTTGCTATGTTATTTTAGTTTTCTTACATGATCACGTGACTCCTTTGTTTAGCATATTTGTTAGTTTTCGACCCGTTGCATCGGGGAAGTGTCGTCGCTGATCCCTCGGTCTGCGTTCTTGCTCCTGCGCTAATTGCTGTATACTTTGCAGTAATCGCTGTTTTATTCCCGCATTGTCCAGTCGCACCTCCGTTGAGCTTTCATTTGGGCCGTTGCTATACTCTGTGTTGCACTGGGTGCGCACTGTTCTACTTTTGAGATTTCTCCTTGTTTGCTCCGTTGCGCGTTCTATGTTTGCCAATGTGAATTGTGTTTGTGACTGTCGCCGATGTGCCCTTGTAAGAATAGAGGGAACAAGTGCATCACCCGCAGAGTTACCTGTACGAGATAAGTATTAGTGTCCTGTGTGCCAAGTCTCCTTCAGTTGTGATTAGTGTACTAATGTGTTTGCCCGCCGTGGCCACCTGCTGCAGCACCACAAGCAGAATCACGGATTCCTGTCGAGGCTCAGTACGGTTCAGTTCTCTTCCTATCCAGGTGACGAAGATGCACGTGTTCTTGGCGTCTTTTTTTTTGTGCATGCACGAAAAAATGTAAGCTTGAGTACAAACGCGAGTAGGCTTGCGTTTGAGCGCTCGAGTAGTGTTTTGTGCATGCACGAAAAAATGCAAGCTTTTGTACAAACGTGAGTCGGCTTGCGTTAGAGCGCTCACATAGTGTTTTGCGGAGGAAAAGGGAGCGAAGTTTTAAAGCAAGCAGTGGTTCCACAGCAACAGATTAAAGCGCTTCCACGTACCTATATGAACGACAGAGGTATGACGGTCGAGTCAGCAGCATAACAGATTTGAAGCTTCACCTTTCCTTCCGCAGCATAGCGTTCTTGACAGGTCGGCTCACGTCCGTACTTACCAGTGCATTGGAAATTATATCGCTGGGTAAGTTAAGGAACAAGCACAGCAAATGCAGGACTTTCTGGTTTATTCGAACGACGCTATTCGCAGGCACAACCATTTAGTCTGCCACCAGAACAGCAGCAGACGCGCAGAATTTATTACAAAAAAAAGTAGCGTGAGAAATGCAAACGAAGGGGAAACATTATGCACCTCAATACTTTTCCTTATCTGCTGTGTATTGCTCTCTCCTCTGTAATTTTTATTGCACAACTTAGACCAACAGTGAACCTCTTCTTTCCGCTATGTCAAACATGCAGTATTTACGAAGGTGCGAACTCGGATACACTGGAGCTACAAGCTTGCGCATAATGTTCCTCTTGCTAGGAAATAGTTCCAGAACTGGAGAATTGATGGCATTTTCTATTTGTGAATAGCTGACGAAAACATATTGTTCACTAAAAAGTCATCAGTGCTCACCCTGTGCTCTTAATAAAGAAGTATGGCTACTTTCTACACAATATGTATATTGCATGTGCAGGTTACTAGTGAAAATATGAAACTGATTTTGAGGCAGAAGCCTTGCTTGTCCTATGGAGTGAAAATTTGTATTTGTGTTAACGTTCATTGGTACCAATAAAAGATGGCAAACTCATGCAACGTGGCATGTAGCAGTTAAATTAATGATTGGCTGCGGGAGGTTGCTCGGGAGGGGCAACCTACTGTTGAGTTGAGGAAAGCCGGACCAGCGACCGGTTTATTGTCCGTGCAGGCAAACACTCGCTAAGGCCCGGAACGAGCTCGCGCGGCATGCACAGCGTGCATCACGTGATCGTGCAGCCAGGCGCGTTCTCGACCTAGCCACATGCAGTGGCTAGGCTACTGCCTACAACATCTCCCTTGAACATAGGAGAGTCTCTTGGGAGGATTTACACAACGCCCACTCCTGATGTGGTGGAGCGAAGAGGCGTCCACACAGGTCGCGTGTGATTCTCCCAGAGAACTTCCGTCGAGAGACGCCTCGTCTACGTCTGTCTCTGCATCTGAATACACAAAGTGCCTCGCTGTCTTCACCTCCTGATGCCTCGTAGTCTTCACCTCCTCTTCCAGACTTGGAAAAAAGAACAAGGTTGGTAGAGATTGCGCCGCACGGTGCCGTCTCTAGTGTCCACGATGTATGGCCGAGGCTCGTCTGCATGCCTCTGCACGTTCCCTGTCCTCTTCAGATCCATGACCTAGACTTCATCGCCCTCTAGAATTGGAAGCTGACGCACGCCATGTCGCTTGTCGTAGTCTTGGCGCCACTGAGCACGGTATTCTTCAAATTCCGGAGTTTGACGGCGTCTGGCAAGCGGAGAATCAGCATTCCGGATGTGACGGGAAGCTTTGTCCACAACCGGCTCCCCATCAGTACTTCAGATGGGCTGTAGTCGTTTTTGAGTGGTGTTGACCTGTAGGATAGGAGGGTCAGGTATGGGTCCTGTGTCTTTTTCAATGAAGACTTGCTGATTTTCACCGCAGTTTCGGCGAGTCCGTTGCTCTGGTGACACTGTCGCCTAGATGTGTTTGCATGAAGCCGTATTGACGAGTGAACCTGGTAAAGTCGGACGACGAAAACTGCGGACCACTGTGAGACCACCACATCTAAGATACCGTGGTGGGCGAAAATTGATTTGCAGTGTGTGATTACTATACCTGAAGTTAACTTTTCCAGACGAACAAGTTCAAAATACCAGCAGTAGTAATCAGACACAATTAACCACCAATGGCTATTTAAAAATAACATGTTCATTGTAATGTGCTGCCATGGTCGAGGCGGAAACTGTGCTCTGCATAAACATTTTGCGGTTTCTGGTTGTCTTTATATAGTGTCGGCAGTTTTTCACCGTAGTAGTGATGTCTTTGGCCACCGTTGGCCACCAAACAGTGTCCTTGGCACAAGCTTGCGTCTTCGTAATGCTGAAGTGGCCTTCGTACAGAAGGGGAAAAATTTCTTTCCTGCACGTGAGTGGGACAACACACCGGCTGCGTAGAGTAGCAGATCGTCCTCTACGGTGAGCTGTTGACGGTGCTCGTAGAAGGATCTCACCTCAAGGGAAAAATCTCGTCAGGAAGGCCATTCTTTTGTGCAGTTCTCGGAGATACAAGCACAGTCGATCTGATTTTTTAGACTCAGCCACTCAAGGCAGTGCTGCTTGATGGGCAGGGTTGTCCTCACCTTCTTTGCGACGGCGCTGACGAAGGTTAGCCCCTGAAAGTCTCTCATGGCGGGCTTGCCGAATAAGGAAGTGTGGACATCTTTCAGCACTTAGATGCCTTGGAGCGTTGCACTTCCACGGTAGGCGAGTTGAAGACGCTTACGCCCTTGGCTGCGAGAGGTTTCTCATCAGGAACGTAAGCTGCCGAGGAGCACACGACAACGAAGGCTGATGTCGGACCATGCTTAAAGTCGTAGGTGGGAGGACAGATTCGGTGCCACATAATAATAATAATAATAATAATAATATTAATTGTTTTTTGGGGGAATGGAAATTGCGCAGTATCTGTCTCATATATCGTTGGACACCTCAACCGCGCCGTAAGGGATGAGATAAAGGAGGGAGTGAAAGAAGAAAGGAAAAAGAGGTGGCGTAGTGGAGGGCTCCGGAATAATTTCGACCCCCTGGGGATCTTTAACGTGCACTGACATCGCACAGCACACGGGCGCCTTAGCGTTTTTCCTCCATAAAAACGCAGCCACCGCGGTCGGGTTCGAACCCGGGAACTCCGGATCAGTAGTCGAGCGCCCTAACCACTGAGCCACCGCGGTGGGGCCGATCTTGAATTTGACAGGTTGGCCTTGCACGAGGATGGTTGTCTCCCATGTCGACGCATCGAAGGACGAGACGGTTCCGAGAAGCCCGCCTTCGCTTTCGGGTCCTGATGCTTCATCGATGTCAACCCGGCTTGACATGCAGACAGACGCGTAGTGGCCCTTTTTGTGGCAGCCGCTGCATACCTGCGTCTCTGCTGGGCACAGCGAACGCGGATTTCATTCTTTCCCACGCTAACGACACAATGTCGGAACGCTGTCTGCTGGACGCGCATCTGGCATTGCTGCAAAGCGCTCTCGACCATCGCTGACGTGAGTAGCGTTCGTGGGTTGAATGACTTGCTGTTTGCCTGATGCGACTTTGTTGACGGTCAGCGTTTCGGGGTGAAGCTCCACTTGCTAGTGACCAACGCTTTCGACCTGCCTGATACTCTCAAGCACCTTCTGAAGAGTAAGATCAGAGTCAAGTTGCAGTCTTGCTGACCATTTGCGGCTTTGAATGCCTACGACCAGTCTGTCTCGAACCAGTTGCTCTCAAAGGGTGCCATACTCGCAATGGTTGGAAAGTGTGTGAAGCAGAGTTACGAAGTCTTCAACGGATTAACCGTCATTTTGCACCCTCGTGTTGAAGCATGCCCATTCAAAAATGACGTTGCGCCGCGGAATGGAGTAGCTGTCGAAAAGATTTAGGACTACTTCTTTGTTCTGAGCGTTATCACTGGAGAGTTTGAAGGTTCCGAAAACGTCCTCGGCCTGGTCGCCCATCAAGTAAAGGAGCGTGTCGACTTGGTGTGACCCTGATTTGTCGCAGAGACGGGAAGCCTTGTAGAAACGCTCAAACCACTTCCTCCATTTCGGCGACTCGGCAGCAGTCGTGAAGCAGAAGGCCTCGGGCGGTCGGATGACGAAGGACACCATGTACTCGCCGCGTAGTCTAGGCCATAGGCGCAGCTGTGACGTGTGCCACCGTCGATGGGTGGCCGAGTGAGAGGACGCAGCCCTGGTTGGGCTTACTGTGGGAATTGCGTTACTTCTGACACTATGTTGAGTTGAGGAAAGCCGGACCAGCCAGTGGTTCATTGCCCGGGCAGGCAAACACTGGCCCAGGCCCAGAACGAGCTCGCGCGACACGCACAGCGTGCATCATGTGATCGCACAGCCAGGCACGTTCTCGGCCTATCCACATGCTTTGGCTAGGCTACTGCTTACAACACCTGCATCGCCCAAATTCCACCAGTGGCAGCATCTGGCATCCCAGGGTGGCTTGTGAAGCGCTACCTGGATTGCACAAATTTTTCGTTTGGAAGCACCTGCTATCCAGGGCTCTGGGGCACCACTTAACTGCTGTATTACTGTACTAGCCGTGGCATGAGGACTCCCAGGAAAGTAGACTAATTTTGCATATATGGGCATTAACCCATTAGCTATCGCATCATACCCTTAACATGACGCAGCATGGGCAGTGATATGGCAGTGACTGCCCTCAAGAGGTTAGCGCGCAAGTCAGAAGGGGTGCAGCAGTGTTATGGTGGTGGCTATGTAGAGCCATGCAGATGCACAATTGCCGGCTTCATGGCATCTGATTACATCACGCTGCAGTGCGCAGCCCTGTGTTCACAGTCTTAAGTGTGTGTGACTTTTTAACGTGGTAGCGTTGAAGGTCCCATTGTCCAGAAAGTCCGGTGTCGGTGTTTTTGGCATTGTAAGCAAAAAATAATGGGCATGACTCTGGAAAGTAGTCCCCAGGGAGCAAGCTAGGAGCAAGGTGGCCCGCCTAGTCACGTGACCTTGTGGCGTCCTCAAAGCCGGCCCATTGCAAACTGCCCGCATTGGCAAGTGGCAGCTAAATGAATGATTGTTATTTGGGAAGAGTAGCCTGGGCCATTTAAGACCTGCCGCTGGGAGCAGCTGCCGTTGCGGGGCAGTAGTGAATTGCTTAATCGCTGCACCACTACACTAGGCGGGGTATGAGGACTCTAAGGAATCCATGAATATAATGTAGAAAATGTCCTTTTGCATGCATGGGAATTAATCCACTAAAGCTATCGTGTCATACCCTAAAGCTGGGTTTTTCCCCTCTGATTTTTTCCCTGTAATTTGAAGCATCTGTGCCTGCATACAGCTTTTGTGAAACATTTATTGTGTACAGTACTGTAACTGTCAACACAGCATTTGCTAGCCTGGGGTAGCACGTAGTTGCGTCGTACAAATAGTCCTTGACTTCAACCCTTGTATTTGTGGGGTTTGCTTCACTTCCAGCAAGTACTGGTTAAACTTCTCGCAAAAAGAGTGTTCATCGGTCACGAAAATCAAAGAGGTCGATATTCATCAGATGACTGACTGACGCAGCAAGCGCTTCTAGAGTGGATCCAGTATGACTGCCAACATCCATAATATTAAAAGTTTCCCTCTTCTGTCGGCCGCCCCTGTTTTCCGCGCCTACTAAAGGGAAGGTGAAATGGTTTTTGAGAATTCGAGGTTCTTCAAGACCCGCCGCCATGGCTCAGTGGTTAGGGCGCTCGGCTACTGATCCAGAGTTCCCGGGTTCGATCCCGACCGTGGCTGCTCGTTTTTATGGAGGCAAAACGCTAAGGCGTCCGTGTGCTGTGTGGTGTAAGTGCACGTTAAAGATACCCAGGTGGTTGAAATTATTCAGGAGCCCTCCACTACGACACCTTTTTTCTTTCACTTCCTCCTTTATCCCTTCCCTTACGGCGCGGTTCAGGTGTCCAACGATATATGAAACAAATGCTGCGCCATTTCCCCTTCTCAAAAAAATTATTATTATTATTATTATTATTATTATTATTATTATTATTATTATTATTATTATTCAAGAAATAGAATCTATGAAGCTTCAAGGTAAAGCATGCCAAGTATTTTTAGCCAGCATTTAAAAGTGACGTAATCGCCGTGTGCAGGTTTATAGAGGAGTGTTGCTTGGAAATGGGCTGAGTGTCAGGTAGCGGTGCGGTCTGGTACGATGGTAGCATGGATGGTGTGTGAGTGCTAGAGGTGCCTCCCTTGCTCCTTGTATGGCCTGCTTGGCTAATCAAGTGTTCGCCGCTTAAAATATGGTGTTGTTACAGAATATACATAGTGGTGGTCTGCTCTGGAAGCCGATAGTGTGCGTGTTCCTAAAATAGTCGTCTGCAGGTCGATAAACGAGTGTTGCTTGGAATCCGCCTTTTTTATTTTCCTGTGCTGCCACCTCGCGTACAACGATGGAAGCTCACTGGTAGGGTACTGCGCGCCCAGCCCGGCCGGACTGACTGCCGCTCCGGAGCACGTTTTGTTGGAATCTGTCGACGATGGCGTGCACTGGGCAGCACCTGGTACCTGGAGGACTTCTAGGATTGACTGATCGCTGGGTGCGAAGTCCGAGGCAGGCTGCTGTGCCCACCGAAGAGCAAATTCTTCAGTATCTCCGATCATCCGGCATGCGATGCGAACACCAGCTGAGCAAGGGCCGCCGCTTCAGAGATGAAGGCTACATTCGGAACATAATGTTCAATGAAATATCCCCGATCAGTGAGGTTGGCGTTTTCCGCTCTATATGCCTGGCATTCATGAAAGGTGGATACCACATCGTGCACGCCGTAGTACAGAAAACGACTGGAGACAACAGTTTTCACAAGCAATCGTTGTGCTCAAGCGCTGCAGAATAGCTACACGAGCTATAAAAGCACAAGCGTACTCGCAACAAAGCAGCTCTGCTAGCATTTCACTGTATTTTCCCACAGCACACCGCTGCTTAGGTTAAACAAGCATGCGGGTCCATAAAGACGAGCGCGAGAGGCGCACATTGATCCATTCCGGCGATACCACGCAGAGGTCTTCATCATGGATATGATTCGAACACACGCAAACCGCACCTTCTTCTTCTTCTTCTGCCTCTTAATACATGGCACATACCCACACGGGGGGATAGGCCAGGGTGTAGTGGCATAAACAAGGAAATTTCCATAGGAGATTATGACAAAATTTTAGCACCATGCGTGTATGCTCTCGTAGCTACTTTTTCGTTGCCCGCTCCATCGCGCGTTGAAAGCGGCTCACAGCACTTGTCCAATTGGCCTTCTTGCATGAGAAAACAAAAAGCGTCGGAATGAAGTCTGGGTACCGCGGTGACATTCGAGGCCTTCCTGCCCATGAATATAACAGTTCGTGATAGATTGAAGAGAAGTTTATTTACCACGGGCCTGAAAGGGACTGGAATCCCTCGCAAAAACAAAGGCACAGAACGGCGACTAATGTCGCCTAACCTAAACTAATGACATGCTTTGGCGACTAGCGCCAACCTACTTATGCAAAAATGCACGTTGGCATAAAATGCACAAATACACGCATTTAAACACAGTACCTCGTCCGTACCTGTCACAAAGTGATTCCCGCACAGTCTTGACGTGCTTGACGGTGCCCAAGGGCGGCCACGATCGTCGAGCCGGCGAACTGCTTTTATCCACGCTTCGCTTCGAAGGCTGTCCCATGAAGCACTCGGAACGCGAAAAAATCCGAGTTTACTTCCCTTTACATATTGGGCATTGCAGCCGTATGCAACACATATCGTAGGTATCGCCAAATGCGTCGCGCTGAGCGCCCGACGGCTGCAGCAACGCACCCCGCGTAGGAAGCCGGTTTGTTTACACTTCCACGGCCGGTCTCGAGTGGAGCGCGCGACCCTTCCAATATGTTTCGCGACACCGCCGCCAGGGGATGGGCGCATGCGCAGTCGCGTCGTGAAAAAGGGGGATTGGGATCAGTGTCAGCTAGCGGTGCGTTCTGGTACAGTGGTAGCACGGTGGTGCATGAGTGAGAGTTTACCTGCCATTACAGTATTTTTGTTCTGTAATGCCTTTAAAATACTTGTGTACTATACTGGTGTCCTTTTGATTTCAGTAGGCACTACAGGCGCCGCAGCAGAGTACTGTATCTGACTGTGGCATGTTTTTTTTTTTTCTCTCGGCAGAACCTGGCTGCTAGAGGGCGCGTCTCCCACGTATTGAAAAGAGAGGCTTTTTCCAAGCAAGGCAACTTCAAAGTCAGTGCATCACTTATCACAGGAACGAGAAATATTGTTCACGGTATGAGAGCTTAAAGCGTTTGAAATACATAGAGAAAATGATTTTGCTAAGCTTTTCTTTGGTAGGATTGATACATGCACCCACGGACCAACAGGTGCTTCAGAAATGATCGAGAAATTTGTCATCATCAAGCGTCACAAACGTGGCAGCATTTATGTAGCTTTGTTTATTTAAACATATTTAGGCATCATTTTTCTTTCGATATGTTATGTGCCCCAAGCTTTATGAAGTAGTTCTCTTCGCCTTGCACTTTTTGGTTTGGGCGAGCTTGACCCCGACCATGGCCCCCAAACGGAGCGACCTTCACCCCGCTAAAGCAGAAAGAAGTAGTGGCTAAGTGGTGTGTGAAAGTAAGGTTTCAAGGGTGAGGTGATTGTGGAAAAAGTGTCCAGAAAGTCAGCCAACCACGGCCCCCAAACGGAGTGACCTTCACATCATTGCAGCAAAAAGAAGCATTCAGAGTGGTGAGTGAAAGTGCATGAGGTGACTGGGCGAAAAGTGTGTCTACGAGAGTCAACTTTTTAGGTGGCAAGATTGACCCCAACCACAACCACCAAGAAAATTTACCTGCACCCCATTGCAATCGGAAGGCCAAGCAGTGGCAAAGTTGAGTGAAAATGTCCAGATGCATTCTATCATGCACTGTTCTATATCATACCTGTGAGGACCAATTCACCCATTTGAAAGAGCCCCATCTCGCGGTACATAGGTCAAAACATTTGTAGCTTTTTTTGTAGCGAGAGCTACACTGGGCTACCACTCGAGCATTTCGCGGTGCATGCGACAGGCCAGTGGCGCGCATGTGCCGTTACCATGGCAACCGAGAAGAGCTAGGTGCGGCGTGCGCATCGCGCATCCGCTCCACCGCCGGAGCCGAGCGTGACGTCACCCGAAGGAGCAGTTGTGCGCATGCGCCGATACTAAGGTAACCTGAAAGACCCTGCAGCTATGCCACGTTCTTCGTCGCCGCATGCCGCTCTATCACCCGAACCACGCGCCACACGCACAGCATTCCGTATAAAAGGCGGAGATTTATTGGGCGTCTGTATCACATCGTTTGACATGCATGCAGAGAAGGAGATTCCAGCTGCTGCTAAACAGCGGTATAGACTAGAGATTAACTCTTCCGATCTTGATGTTGTCGCCTGGCAGCTGGCTACTCAACATAGAGAGAATTAGCGTAAGGAGGCGAAGAAAGCAGCGGAGACGCCCAAAGAGAGAGGAACGGCTTGCCACACTGAGATGCCAGACTGCCGAGCATAATAGACGGCGCATAGCGGCAGAGATGGAGCCTATGGAAGGCGTCGTTCAAGGGGACCAACAGAATAGTATGTGAAGGCCCTTAACCATTCGAGTTTCCGAAAAACAAACTCAGCAAGGGAAACGTACTTCTCACAACGTATATCCTGGCATTGCCGAGCTACGCCACTGCCAATTTTTTCTCAATGTGGCCAGAGGCTAAGTTATCTCTTGTAACCATCATGGAGGTTACTGAGTTTCTTTTGGAAGTTATGCAAACCTGGTCACTCAAAAATATACTACCCTCCAGCAAGTCGCCAAGCACAATGCTTTTAATAGAATTTAATCGAATTGCCTCTTGTAGAAATTTGCTTGCAGTAAACAACAAAGATAAAATAGTTGGGTGTTTACAGATGCACTCCACAGGCATAAACAGGAGCAGCTGCATCCACTGTGTCACGGGAAACATCTTGGGACCAAATCAGACGTTGGTTTTCTCTCTTCCTTCCTGGTTGAGACTAACCCTCAATAACACTTCAAGAATTGAGAGCAAATAATTAAGTTAAGTTACAGTAAACAATGCACAGATACATGAAAGGCGGCTAACACACAATAAAGTGGGAGATTTTCTTCATCCGCAAATCTGTACATTGAGGAAAGCAGTCACAAGACAGGATCCAGGGTCGTATCCCGTGAATGAAGAGAATACCTGGAATGCATCACAAATTTATTTATCTCTATAGTCTTGTAATGGACCGCATTTGCACCTTTTAAGGGGCTTTCAGAGCTGGAAGTCTTTCTTTTTTGTCATGAACCGATGACAGTTAGCACATGTATTGGGAAGTTTACTAATAAAATTAATACAAATTCGCACCCATATATGCCAACCAGTTTCGACAGTACAAATTTCTATGTGCGTCACTGCTGTACCAAACTTGGAGAAAGCCTGGCATGACAAAAAAAAACTTTTCAGAAGACTTTCTCTTTAAAATTTTAAAAAGCCGAGTTTTTTCTACACTGAACTTTATATCTATGCTTGCACAATGTGCTCATTACCGTCGTTTCAAGTTGACAGAGTGAAAAAGTGCGAAAGTTAGTTCACAAATATGAGCAGGGCAGTCGCGCAAAAAAAAAAGATTAGAAAAATCTGGCATTTTCACATACATTTCGGCAAACTTCTTTCCATAGCCAGGTATTAAATAAATCTTACCCCCTTAAGTCCTGCAGCCACACCCTAGAGAGCCCATCCCATACAGGTGTAGGCTTCACAGCATCGCCTTGAAATGTGTGCAAGAGTGCCGGTAGTTTTATTGTAACACTGATGCCATTCATGTGGTAATTCTTTTAAGTGCTTGGTGCTTACTTGTGTGCCGACTGTATTTTGTGCGCAGTCTTTGCAATTCATTCTCGACTGTCACATTATTAGGCCAAACTGTCTTGAGATGCATGCTCCACTAATTTTTTTTTCTCGTATGGGGGAAATTTCACGTCCAGTTTAAAGCGCGTAATGATCTACTGTCCTCAGACATAAAAACGTGGCTGCTCAGCTAGCAGTTATCATGGGACACACAGAAACAGTAACCGCTCCCCTTCCCTGGGATGAAGGAAGTGTTGATATGTCTTGTATGCATTGTACACTGATGACAAGTGCGAGCATGTGTTGGAAGTGTGTGTGCTGTTGCATGTGGCCGACTACAATCAGTGCTGCATTCACTGTGGGTGCTCAGTGCAGCAATTTAGCAAATGAGTGTATGTAAAAATTTTAATGCAATTTTCATGCTACTTGTTGGGGGCTGGGTTGAATTTCAGTTGTAGGCGTGTGTTTCCTTGCTCTGTGTTGGGTATTGATCTGTTTGTAGTGTAATTGCTTTCCCTTTACCCAAGGGAGAGTAAATGTTGCCTCGTTGGTTTCAGTTTATGGTTTAGTGGTTTGTCTTGTTTGTTTGTTGTGTATACTAGTAATTGTATGTTATATGTCATGTCATCACAATCAGGCTAACTACATGCACCCACTGCAGGGCAATAACCCCTCCCGTATCTCAACAATCGACTCGATTCCATACCACTGTAGCCACCGAATCCCGCAACTTTCATAATGTCATCTGCACACCTAACTTTCTCCCGTCCCTTGCTACATTTGTCTTGTATCGGAGCCCATTCAGTTGCCCTTAGCGACCGTCGGATATTTTGCTTTGGATTACATGGCCTGCCCGTGCCTATTCCTTCTTGATTCCGACTAGAATATCATTAGCTCGCGTTTATTCTCAGACTCCCTCTACTTACTTCCCAACATGAACCTACCTACAATTTCCGTTTCCTTACCTTCCAGCATTGTCCACAATTAAGTTCAATCCTTTTTTGTTACCCTCAAAGTTTTTGCTCCACAGGGGAGTACCATTAATATATACAGGTGCTATATATTTTTCTCCAAAACTCCGAGATCGTGCCAAATGCGTTCCATCCTACTCTTATTCTTCTTAGATATTGATCAGGGTCTGCAGTCATTACGTGCGCTAAGTAGACATATCCCCTAGCGCTTCTAGCGCCTCGCTACAAAATGTAAATTGCTGTTCCCTTCCGAGACTGTTGAACATTGGTTGCGTTATCAGTATATTAATTTTGAGACCCACTGTTCTGCTTTGCGTACATACATTGATGACGCTTAGAAATTCAGCCAATTAATGGCTCTAACAAGGCAACGTCATCAACGAATCGCAGAACACTAAAATATTGTCCATTATTTCTTTTTACCTGACTCAGATCTCACAATAATTCATGCATGCAAGTGAATAGGTATGGACAGATTGTGTCTCATTGTATACCATCATTATTTATTGACCTTTTATTGCTTTCTCTCTGGAGGCCTAACTCGTTGCGCAGCCGCTGTAAATATTTTGCAGTAATTTGGCATATGCGTCTTCTGCACCTTGGTTCCACAATGTCTCTGTGACTACTGACATTTTGACTGCTATATAAAGGGGTTGGTTATTTTCAGTGCATTTCTCTATCAGCTTATTGACAGTGTAGACATGATCTATCGCAGTGTTGAGTGTTGTGCAGTACGTGGCTACAAACCGCGGCACCCTAAGGACACAGTTTGCTCGACGTACATCTTCACCTTCAAGACTCGTCTAGGTTCTGCGATCCATCCCGAGCCCCATATTGCAAGAGACATGCTTGCTTGCAAATAGCACACGACAGTGACAACAGCAGTGCAATTTTGGAAAATTTTCCACGCAACTCTGGGCAAGACAGGTAGCAAAATACTTAAAGAAACAAGTACCGAAATGATACTAAATATTTGCATGCAAAGCAAAAACACCCATACAGAAGACGGATGTCAAGAACGAGAAAAGCGTCTCCTTTATTTTCTGAAATTTAAAAAGAGAATAAATAAGTTGAGCATTGTATAGAGGTCAGTCCTTATCAGTTTTAACCCTAATCACGCATCGTAAAATGATTCTCTCGGTTAAACAGCTGCACAGGTGCGATCAAACTACTAAGCACACTTTGACACTCTACTTTTCTCGTGCGTTCTGCAGTGTCTGCTTTCAGCTCTTGCGCCATCTAGGCCGTGTTATGACCTGTTCCGCATTTTTATGGCCACATTTCTGCTTGCATTGAATGTTAAGGTGAATGTTAACACGTAAGAAATTCAAGTTCGTATAACATTTGCGGCTGAACAGATGCAAACGCTAGTAAGCAACCCAAGAAATATTACTTATTCCGTTCTGCAGCACTCACATTTCTACAGCCGCCATCACAGTCTCTCGCATTCGATTCTCTCAGCGCTCTAATTCTGAATCAACAGCTGGGCAACAGTAGCCACTATCGCTCAATACTCAGCAAGTTGACGGTAGCTTTTGCTTTTAACCAGAGGATTTGATAATAGCACCCCGCGTCGCTATTACTCCGTCATGTTAGTATTCGTTTACGGGATTTGTTCTGGGCTTGTGGATAGTCCTGGCCCACGATGGATACACACCTAACTTTGCAACGCGATAGTGGATTTTTTCTTATTTAAATTGATGCAAAAACGACATTTTAACAAAACGACTTCAGGCCCATTGCAAGTTTTTTTGCATTAATCCGATACGATGCGATGGTTACTATCATTACCTTTGAATGGGTGTGATCCTTGCGTGGCGACAGAGAAAAATAAAATTTCTTCCCATATGAATACTTAGCCATACAGAGCTGGCCAGTCACTTTTATGTCAATTTCTCATATCTAAATAAAAAACTGCTTCTTTCGCACAACTCGAATTCTGCAAGTACTTTGGCCCTGTGACCTGCAGGTCATTTCGGTAAACGACTGCCAAGAAAAGCACATTGATTTATGTAGCAAACGCCTGTTGCCGTTGATACAGCTCATTTCCAGAAAACCACTGTTGGTTCCAACGTGACACGCAGTGTCGCTGCGTAAAATGCGATTAACGCAAACGTGGCCGGCAAACGGGGCGAGACGTAGCCTGCACAATGCCACATAGTTTATTAAGTGTAACTGTCCAACCCCAGACGAAACAAAGAGCACAAATTGGAGTAGACAACATGTTTGAAGAAAATGCGAGATAGCTTTAGATTTCAGCCTTACTTTGGAAGGCTGCATGCACCCCTCACCTTTTTAGGGCTAGATGAAGAGAGACACGCAGGCACACACACTCTATAAGGCAGTAAACATGGTGCAGGCACTGCTTGGTGCAATACTGTCTTCAAGAAGGTCAAAAGAACAGCCGAGACTCCATGGAAGACTTACAGCTAAAATCTCATGGTTGAGGTGCAGTTCGTACTATTCTGTCCTCAAAAGCACCCATTGACAACCTCTCCAAAAGGTGTACTTCCACCAGCTGTCTACATAAATTTGGTCATACCCATGCTTCTCGTTTTTTTACCTGTTCACCTCTGACACCCTGTTCCCAACGTACCCTTCATCCCTCATTACATCGCCCCACAGATCTAAGCATTCGCAGCCGACACCTCACATAATATAAATATATCAAATTCACAGTACATCGCAAAACTACTATCTCGCACATTTCACCACTCTTGTTCCTTTAAGGAGCTGGGCAAAATTATGACGAGGTTCAGTGCAGTAGCAATTCATTCCGAAAAAACTATCCAAATAGGAAAAAACTCAAAATATTGAATTTTCATCTCTTATCATAAAACAAAGTGACAGCAAACAAAAACCATAGTGAAAAATGAGCATCTACATGAAGGAGCACCAACAAAGTCAACAATTCATGCCACACAAGAAATTTCACTTCCATGAACACAAGTTCTAAAATTTGCACACTGTCCTCACAAGGCACACATTTCAGTTTGCCTCCTATAACTTTTTAAAGCATGTAAACCCATTTAAAGCTTGTCTATGCTGACAAATGCCCGGAACGTTTGCTTGATTTATTTGTGTAACACCTCCAACATCTTGCACCCTTTGAAAACAAGCGGAAACAGAAGTACTGCACCTGCAAATTTCGGCACATCACACAACGTGACTTGGAGCAGAAATCAAACCATAAAAATATGCATATATGACAGAACATCAATGCGAAGTTGACAATTCATACAAAGTAAGAAGTCTAGTTTCTATACACACAAATTCTAAACCATTTCACATTAGTAGCACCAGGCATACATTTCAGTTTACTAGTTAACGAGCTTACACAAGTCAGGAACATCTTAACTCTCCCAGGATTTTTTTTGCACAAGCAAGGAAAGGTGTACTACAGTTCGTCCATTATAGGGACATCTTTTCTGAGCGCTATGCCCTAGTAAAACAATGGTTACCACAGTGAGTAGGTGTTGCGTCCCTTGAAGCTGTACTGTTTGAAGACAGAGTTGAGTGGTATGCCCTAATTTCATTGTGATCTGTGTCCACAAGAGCAACCTACGTGACCTTCAATGAATCGTTAAATTGTAACAAAACAGGATGGAAGTCATCGAACGGGCAGTCCCATCTCCAGTGGCTTAGCATTGGCTTTCTGTGCTTTTCAAGCAGAGGAGACGGTAGCCAACACTCCCACGACAAATGTGCAAAAACTGACACATGCTAAAATGGTCCTCGTAGGGGTGGTTGTGCAATCCAGCATCTCGGTTCGGTGACGAAGCAGGCATGCCGAGCGGTGTGTTTCCTAGCGTCAAGGCGCTTGCAACATCAGCTAGCCGCAGCTGTTTTCCTTGTCGCAGGAGCCCGATATTGCATGAACTCCATCCAAGGAGTACTTAGAGAGGCAGTTGGAGGTCCGCTACTGCCCCATTCTTGTAAATTGAGGAATGTGAAATGAAACCACGTGGGCGCGCAAAGCGCATAGCCGAAAGGAACCCAAGAACATACTGAAACTCAGCTGGCCACCTGTTGCACAACGAATTACAGGCTTTCTTTGGCTTACAACATTCAGGACGCCTTTTTCACCATCTACCCTGCATGATAAAGATGCATTAGCGGTTTCAGAACAAAACTTATACACTTCGATATTTATCATAAACGTAACTTTCACGCATGGTTGTCAGCCTTTTCGCTTGTTTCGCCATCACACTTGTACTTGCGAGATTGGCCTGAAAACGAGGATGTAGGCTGTGTAGCTCTACAGGTATTGGCAATTAAAAACGACATTTGTGTCTTCCCTCTAAGGTCACACACACCAAGCCAATTTAAAAAATATTGGGACTGAGCAGTGCCCTGTAAAAATGTCTCACACAACTTTGTGCTTGAACAGAGCTGGTCTCAAAGGTTGCAGTCGAGCAAACCGATGACGAAGCAACTTCGGAACAAGCCTACTGTCAGTAGCAGATGCTGCAGTCTTAGTGCTTAACCATTTTATGGACATCACTGAAAAAAAACGGTCTCGTCCAGTTGCTCCATCCGGCGGAGGAAAAAGGCAGCTTCATATAGCTTGAGTGGATGTACAAAGTGGTCGGTGAATGCCTTTTCGACACCTGATGCGGCCTTAAAGTCGCCTTCAGCATGCAATGCCAATGCAAGAACTGTTCTTGCGTGCAGCCCCATGCAGTGGAGCATAGACCGCATGGACCATGGAAGCATGGCAGCATGGACTTCGAAACTTTTACTGCAGGATATTCGTTCAGTGGCGACCTTTAACATCCAAGGCATACTGCACCTTTATTGAGAGCACTCTTCTAGAGCCCCTTCAAAACGTATAAATGTATATTACCTTCGAGAGGCATTCATGTCACGAAGTGCTTTACATATGGATGCAATAATATTCATAAGCCAAATGTCGCACCAAGCAGGAATGTTATTAATGTTAGGCTTAAGAAAAACAGTACCCGTTGGGGTAAACAAGTCTCAGTATATGTCACAATAATTTGCAAGCAGCCTAATAGATGATGCTATGACATCTCGAAAAGAATTAATATAGATTATGAAGAGGAGAGGTCCTAATACAGTCCGTTGAGGAATACCCCATGTGATGACAGATTAGTTATTGTTATTTGGTGTAGAGCGAGCGATGACCCAAAAGCAAGCCTTTTTAATATGTCAATTTATAAATTTAGATTACTAATTCTTAAAGAGACATTCAGGAGAAATCGAAGGTGGCTTGTATCGACGGAATACCAGGATCCGTATTCAGAGTTTGTGTCAAAATAAAAAGCGTCCTAATCTACCGCAGCGGTCACACCTGACTAGTTGAAACGCCGGAAGCGGATGTGGTGGTTCGGGTGCAGTGAAAAGAGTTGAAGAAACCGGTCCGGTGACGTCGAACACATAGCAGGCCATGCGCTATGCCGACCGTAACGAAGTGATATCCTGCCGCCACTCACAGTTTGAAACAAGCCCACATCCGCTTCCGGCGTTTCAACCAATCAGGTGTGGCAGCTGAGTCAGATTATGACGCTTTTTCTTGTGACACAAACTCGGAATACGGCCCCAGTTCCTCATCACAGAACTCCCCTCTCATTGAAAACACTCTTGTAAGGTAGAAAAGAGCACGAACTAAAATCTAGGTATCCTCGCTACAGGTAAGTCTCACAAGTACAAGCATGGTGACGAACTAGGTGAAAAGAGTCGTGAATCTCTGAGGCTGGCAAACATGCATAAAGGTTACGTGTTTGATAAATATTGAAGTGTTCAAATTTCGTTCTGAAACCGCTAATGCAACTTCAGTACTACTACGTACTGGTGTTGTTTCGAGGATTGCGGCTCCACAAGCCAGGCACCATCAAGTGCTCTGCTAACTTCGGATTTCGATATAGCGACACTTGCACAATGCTTCTTCAAGTTGTCAGCTGTGCGGTTGTCTGCCATGGACCTCACGTTAGAAACAAGCTGCTTCAGGAGCCGTTCATTAGTGAACCGCAGCAAAGTAATCACCAGCTTGTCTAACCGCTGGCACTGCATCCTCCCCAAGTAAACCGTCTTCAGCTCATTATTCATGCTCTCCGAATGGTTGTTACTAGTGAGGCCGCCATCTTCCCTATAACAGAGTGCCCATTTCTCTGGACGTTTTGCATACACCCTCTCAAAGTACACAATAAGGACACTGAGCTAAACCACAGACTTTGACGCCAGAAATTTTGCAAGAAAAACCTCAAATTCTCGTACGCTTAGGCAAAGCATCAAAGTGTGCAGAGTTTCCTTGAACAGTTTCTTGTTTTCTCTGCCATTCTCTTTTCTGACATGCCCGAGTTCCAACTACGTTTCGCATGCCAAGTACAGAGCACGCGTTTCTGAGGCTCCCCATTACCCTTGCCAAAGCACTGAGACTAATGCATCAGGGATGCAGGTAGTTCTTCCTAGCCCGACCTCATGGCTTCACCCCCGTCACAACCTTCAAGTTCATCCTTTTGAGTGTCAAGATTTAGAAAACTGATATGGAGGCTTAGAAGACTGAACTTGCGCTTGTGTAGTGCAGCGCATACCGTTCATTTTTGTTCCTTTCTTAAACAAGGGGGGATGTAGTGCGTGTTGCGCTAGGAGGCCTGACTGCTTTCTCGCCTACATATACCATGTGCAATAAAGCTTTGGGGCTTTTTGCCCCTCTAACCAGCACGGTGTGTGGTTCACGCTTGTGGAGCACATTCTACTAGTCACATCAGAAGATGCAGAAGAGCGAAACCACCAGTGCTCCACAGTAACACAGGGGCAAGACAAAGCAATGAAGCTGAGTCAACGCGTCACTGCGTCTAAATATTCGTCCGGACACTCATTAAACCACTGGAGAGATACTGGATGACTGCTTCATTCTTCAGGTAGCAAAAAATGTAGTCAAGCCTTGCTAGAACGAAATAGTTTATGATGAAATGAGGGATTTAACATAGAAATGGCTTTGAACCAGCCATAGAAATCCTTGTATCTGGGACCAATTTTTTTACTGCATGAACTTTGCCTACCATTGCACACTGTACTCCGCCGCGGTAGCCTAGTTTTTATAGTGCTCGGCTGCCGACTTGAAAGGCGCGGGTTAGACCCCGGTCGCGGCGGTCGAATTTCTATGGAGGCGAAATTATAGAGGTCCCTGTGCTGTGCGATGTCTGTCCACGTTAGTAACGCTCAGGCGATTGAAATTTCCGGGGACCATCACTACGGCAACCCTCATAGCCTCGGTCACTTTGGGACCCACGGCAAATCAAACCATTCCACATTGTGTTCAAAACCATTTGCAATACATACGGAACCAGGTATAGTGGCAACGACGTTTGTGAGAGCGTATTGCGAAGCTCTTCGAATGCTATGGCTGTATTAAAAGAATCACCTTGTGCAAACACACAGCATTACACGGTTGTGAGGCACTGCTGTTTTAATAAAGATGTGGCCGCACCAAACATTAAAAAGCCAGTTTGTCATTCACAGGGACACAGTTTAGAGTTTTCGCAGATTCTTCATATATTTACCAACTGTTCTTTCCTGTCCATTAGTTCCGACTCACCAAAGCTCTCCAAGTAGGCCACCAGTTTAATGGATGTTAATAATGCTTGCCACGAGGGGTTTGTCGAAGGTACACATTGGATATAAGTAATGACAACGAGGAAAGCTTTCAATTAATTTGAGCCACGCCAATGGCAAATTCAATAGTCTCAATGCAAAAATGCCTCGGAGCTGGGCAACGTCAGTGAACATTAAAGAGCCCCACGTGATGCTGCCGACTCCACGGAGCAGACGCAGCTCAGAAACACATCAGGGACAGGTCTCACTGCCACCAAGTTGCTCATCAAAACCTTGTAATCACTGCACTGCCCATTACCGCAAGTACTGCAGGCTGTAGTGCAGGTCCTATGGCGGGCAGTACTCATAGCAGTCCCCATGCCGATGGCCCTTTGATCCGCAGTGATGGCACCGGTGGATGATATACCTGGCAGGCGCACCTGAGAACTGTGCCAGGATGCCCGCTCCATAGAATTTTGCGAGGCCCATGATGAAGACATCTCCAACTCCTGGATACCTTCGCCAGCTGACAGGTGATAGCCATCAGCGGCGATGAGGTGCCTCTTTGGTGCCTTCATTGCATCCAGGAAGCGATGCTGAAAACAAAATGGCATATGCTGATAAATAAGGCAACTTGAGCAAGCAAGACATCCCAACGGCATATAGCTACATCAAGTATTTCGGCTTTCTGGCACAGCTTTCCAGTAAACAATGCAGAAAAGCAGAAATAATATATCCGCACAAACGCAGTGCTCATTGAAAACCAAATTACAATACCTTAATTATATTTATGGTAGGTTACCAAACAGACACACAAAGATAAGAACATACCCGGATGTCCGCTTGCATTAGCAGTGCTATTTGGCACAGACACCGACAGATTTTTATTTATTTATTTATTTTTCGATACACTGTCAACACCAACCGCGGTTTTTACAAGGGTGGGCGCAGTCCACAAATACACAACTTCCAGATAAAACAGTTATAGAACAGCAAGCAGTTGTACAATGAAAATGATGGGTCTACTTAAATCAAGACAAGAACAAATTCGAGGTAATCACTTATACAGAACAAAGTAGATATCACCAACCTTCTAACAATATTTAGTCAGTTTTGTGGCAATATACTCAGCTCAGCAAACTACAAAAAATGATACCTTTATCGACTCCTAGTGCAGTCCTTCTAAGCTTCTGTAGTTTCCTGCTTATGTTTTTGAGAATCAGTCTGTGAAGCAAGGTATGAACCCACTGGAGCTGCAATGAGCATCCAGGTCCTACACGGCCAGTTTTCATCCTGCTAGCATGCCGCGCGAGTCTTTCATTACGACGCCGCCCAGTCTGTCTAACACACTTCTTGCTGTTAGAGAGAGGTTTACGACACACCCCACCTTCTACACAATAAACGATGTTAAGGCAGGACACGGCTTTTAAATCAGAAAATTGGCCAATTAAACTCTATCAAAAAAGTCTATTTTTGCAAACAATTGTATTAACTTGTATGCCTCCTTTTCTATGCTGTTTTTTGTTTCATTGCTGAAATGCACCAAGTATTCTAGGAAAATTTTTTCACAAACCGCAGTGCGTCTGCATACCGGGAAAGCACTTGAACAGTTGGAATTCTCCGTTCCATTTTTTTCTTCATAGTTATTCGCCAGTTTGTGGAGCAGATTTCTCCTAAACTGTTTCATTAATCTGTACCGTTTGTTTTGCTGTACTTCTAGGACAATGCTGACAACCGAGACTTTTTTTTCCGAATTCTTGAAATTTAAATTTCTTGTCAGAAAATTTTGCTTCCTGTAGGCATGTGAACAGACACTGTGTCATAAAAATAATGCTGAAAATTTGTATTGTGCAAAACAGAAAATTCATTTTATTTCAAAGATGACACAGAGTATGACCTCACAAGGAGTGACATGGACGAAGAGGAATGCACCGCTGTCACAAACATCGACAACCACTTAAGGGTCCAACACACTTCAGGTTGAGCCAGCAGCCGACTTTAGTATAGACGTTTTACAGCGCATAGTTCTTCCTTTTGGACCCTGGTGGCATCACAGGGGGGCTCAGAACACACCGCCATTACGGGCCTCCCAAATCACCGGCGTGTATGCAGCGGCGCAGCAGTATAAATATCGCGGGTCGCTACTGAAAGTGATTTTTATACGAAGATGTGCAAAGGCAGAGGAAATGCATGCTCAGTTGTGAGTTGCAGGAACTGCGACAGAGTTAAAGATGTGGGATGAGATAGTTTGTGAGCTTCACGGAACCAAGTTGCTCAAGAACTGCCCCTGTTCGGGCCCGTTCGCCATGCACCCTTTCCAAACAGGCGAACGGAACAAACTCTTCAACCAGCACTAGATAGCCCATCTAGAAAAAAAGGCTTTTATCTTGGAAAGTCTGCGAGCGTAAGTGCAGAACGTATCCGCATTAACAAGCTGTTCATGCGGAAACCGAGACGGCGTCCTTTCATTTCCTGTCAGCTGCGTCTGCGTGTGTAGCGAGACCCTACTGCTCGTAAGTTTAGGCGTGCGGCCATTAATAACAGAAGAGCCCGGGGCTGAATCCGGAACAGAAAAAAAGGACGACTTACTCTCCTATGTACTGCTAGTATAGATTACGCAGTTCACAGCCATGCGAGCAGACAGCGCATGCCGTCAGTCTGCGTATTACAAGTCTTGGTGCTACTGTCGAACTTCTCTCCGAGAAGCGCGGTTTTCATGGACCATGTTCGGAATAAAGCTGTGCTGGGTGGTGGTCTCTTCGTCGCAGCCCATGCGCGAATCACTGAAATTGACCTCTCAGGCCAGCGCTCAAATGAAGCTGGTTACTTATTACCAGCGGGACTACGACCACATGTCCAGATAGTCGGCGTGAAGTCTACCACAAATTTATTTGTGAGGCTGACAAAATTGTTAACTTCGTGTAGCATGAACGCGTTGCATGTGCGCGTAATTACAATCTGGGAATCCTTCGCAACGAATGCACGCCAGCTCGAGAAGGCTGCTTGATGTATGGTACTGTTGCCATGGTAATTAACATTTTTGTCTCATTTTTAAACAAATCAGTAGAAAATATTGTAGGTTTCCGATGCATCGTCAACAAGTTGCAAACAAATGCGTGCGATGTGCATGTGAATGTTTTAGAGCGATGTCTGCAATCATGTGCACAATACGACAACGACCTAGCTTCCTTGCCGCAGGAGCAATAACCCTCGACGTTTCAGATAATATTTCTTAAAAAATTCAACAACGCCTTCAGCAGAAGCAAAGGCAAGCATTCGCGCATTCTGCTGATTAATGGTGCATAAGCATTTGATGCTATCTTTTAACAGTACCCCTTTCTGGGCTAGGTGGTGGAACATTGTCTACCAAAGGTAAAAACAGTACTAAATTTGACACAAACCACTCAGATTGCGGCCGTTCTGTCCGTCTTTCTGTGTGGTTTGTGTCAAATTTAACACTGTTTTTACCTTTATCTCAGGCTATCATGCACCGAACTCAAGGTATAAAAATTGTTTTCTGCCGGATTTTATAAAACGGTGTAAAACAACAATGGTTTAAAGGGCCTATATCGTTTCGTACTCCATAATGGTGATGAGGGACAAGAATTTTAGAAATGCCTGTTAGCAGAGCCTTTAAAGGTCGTCTAACCTCCGCAACGTGGGCAAGGCTCTGAAGGTTCCTAGCAACTCAGATAAAAGCCTCTGCATCTTCTCAAAATTGAGAAAGTGGCTGAGGTTTCAGTGTATGTAGCGAAGCATAGCGCCAACATTTAGAGTTTATGAAGCATATCTGCTTCCCTAAAAGAGCCAAAAACATGTGGCAAATCGACCAGTGTATCTTCACCTAAAATCAAGGATGGATGAAAAAGAATGTGTTCTTTATGAAAGGGGGTGAAATGTTTTTTCCCAGTGATTCACATTTTGTGCATGAAAACAAAATGTGGTTTGCTGTAAACCCGTCTCTGCATTTTCTGTAAAGAGTTTTGTCTTGGTTTTTCAGTAGGAAGTTATGTGTGAGATGTGTGTGTCCTATACTAAGGCGGCAGATAGTCACTTCCTTGAAACGTTTCTGGTGGGTGCAAGACTTCTGTTCACCTAAAACTCCCATTACAAAGTGAAGTGTGTTATTTGCTTCATTGTTTCAAGCTGACTACCTTTTCTTTATCATTAATTTATGGTGCACTATCTTCATGCAATCTTTAAAGGGGATATGTACGTTTTATATTTTGCTTGCCAAGAGCTTGAGCAGCGCAGTCGTCTGCTCTCTTGTTGCTTTTAATCAAGACATGGCTCGGCATCCGGCACAGTTTTGTATCGTACTTGAGCTGTGGCTATTCTACATCGTAGATGATGTCGCTAAAAGTGGAGAGATTACATTTTTAAAGTGGAGAGCTGTAAGTACACTTAGAGTGTGTGTATAAATAATACTGTTTGCGAGGCTGTTATTTATTATTTTTTTCTACAGCTATACAGAGGCCGTAACATTCAGCAGGGAAAATCATAGCATACTGTGGAAGTCTTACTATTTCTTTCCCCATCCCCTTGCACCGCTGCGCTTCCAACATACACATAAGTTTTTTCAGCCATCCTTAAAAAAGTTCGTACACCACTGTATTTTTACTTCGAGTGGACGAAACACTTCTATAATCATTTGAAGAGTTTGCTCCGTACAGAAATTAGCGTGAAATCGCAGATTGCTGGCAAATTGTACCATGGAAGAAGTCGGTCTCGTCTTTGAGCATTGCTGGGTAGCAAGTCAAATATGCCGAGGTTTTCGCATCTCTCTTCAAAAAGTAAGAGCAATGGCATGGTAGCTTGCGGTGTTGTTGAACAGTCTAGCATTCAAGCGATTCCTTCGTTGGTTCGAAGAGGCGGAGAGCTGAGTGTCTCTCCACGACATGCAGCCCGATCCCGTTTTCACGCCTTAAGTGATCACATTATGGTTTTAAAATGTTCTTTAATGCTTTAGCCTTATGCCAGTGTCATCTTCCCACTCCTTTACGACCATATCAGTCGAAACACTGGCTGTCGGAGCAATACCCTCAGACGCAGCAGTTGTCCGGACTAGGCAGGTGCTGAGCAGATGGGAGGCGTGTAATGGCAGCGCGACCATGTGAACAAAAATGCCAGACCCCATGACATGGCGCTTTAAATAGTCTATAGGCTACCAATTTCAAATTGATAAGCAATGTGGTTGGAATGTCTATATGCTGCTCGTCTAAGAGATTTTTGTTTGCTTTGGTCCGAGCTACACATCTGCTCTGTATGCCATTGCATCAGTCATTGCCACCCCGACATTGCGGAGGACAAGTTACTAGGTCACTACTACATGCGACACCGCATATTTTCTAATTCGCTCTTCGCTCGTTACATTAACAATGTGTATAATTTCCGAGGAGCACACAACGTGCTGTTTGGATGTCTTTTCTCCTCAAACTGTTTGCACGAGTTGTCACATTCAGTGCCACATGCTTTGCTTTTGGTGTGAATGACAGGTATGCTTTTGGTGGTCTAGAAGGTCACTCACTCACTTCTATTCATTCCAAAACGTGCCCACTGCAAGCCCAAAGAGTTTGTTTCTGAAATTGGGTTTGGATCTTGAGATACATGCACACAACAGCTTACGTTTTGCCATGCCATGATACTTAGCTAGAATCTGTGAGCTGCCCAAGGTGGTTGACCAAACACAGGAGAATGCGCAGTACATTGCAAACAGTAGCATGTTACTCGCTCCTCAACTTGGTATGGAAAGCGCACACGTCAATACTATGTACCTGCCTGATTCAATAGTTTGCCACCCAGTGTATTCCGCATGAATACTAAATACACCCTGAAAAACATTTTGCAGTCTGTCTCTGCACTGCTTCCTGCCCTTTATTTTATCTGATGCTATTGTCTTAATTTTAAATTACTGTCATCCCTCTTGATGGTGTAAAAGTTGTCTCTATATTTGTCACCCTGTGTTGCAGAGTTTTTTTTTTTGCCAATTTCAATACGTCTTTACTTTCCTTTGTTTTACCAATGTTCGCTGTCTGCCAGACGCTCCCACTCAAGCCATATGAGGCTTTAGTAGGCATGAATTATGCTGTATAAAAACTGACATGAATAAAAGTGCCGCCCGCCTGAAATCAGCTCACAAGAATAGCAAATCACAGCAGGATTCGCGAAGCAAGTTTTTTACCATGGCTTCAGCGAAGAAGCTGCCAATGCTCGCTTCATCTGAGCTATAGCTCGCTGAAATAGTTAAGTGAAAACTTGGTAGGCATAACGGAGCAAGGAAGGTAATTTTGGCTACATATTATTAACTATTATGGTAATGCGAGACTAAACTCACTTCTTGCAAATTTTTGCAACACTCGCAGCATCTCTTAGAGATACAATATATTACCAGAAGACTTTTCATTAATACTGTTCTCATACTTCATGCTGCTTAGTCTTAAAAACGGCGACCTAGTACAATTACACTTCCCCGATGCTGTGATGTGACTGAACGACAAGGTGACGAGTGACAGGCGATTGTGTCGCGGGACACATCACCAAAGAACATTCGTTAAATTACTGCTTAAGAGTTTGAACAGTGTGGCTGGTATACTGTAACCCCTCCAGCGCAGCAAGCAATACTTGAAATGCTTTCAAGAGTATAGCCGCCATGTTATAAAAGGCTCAGAGAGTATGCCAGCCACTTGGAAATTGGCCTTGAAGGATAGCTGCATTGCAGTATCTGCGGGTACACACCTCAATTCGCGGACGCTCTCTAAAAAACAAAGGTCGTTGGACGCAGGAAAATTTGGGCTCTGAGAATAGCAAGGGGACTGTGTCAATGTCCGCTCGCCATCACTTTTATCAAAACAGTTCGAAAACACAAGGTAACATGCAGGCGTTAAACTTTTTTTTCCACGACTGTTTGTTTCCCAAGCAGAAACATTGTTGCAAGGCACCACTATTTTTGTCGCACCTCCCTTGTACAGTCGTCAGCACACCTATTTAAAGCCACATCGTAACACAAAGAAGTTGAAAGTTTTGAACCTGTACTCGGTTGTCAATATTATGCTGGCGCTAGACCGAAGGCGCACTCGCATACTATGTCCTGTCAACTGCACTGTACCAGTTGAAGGACCGCTGAGACAATATTTCACTTCCTCGGCACACCGATCCAGCAACCAGCAGGCTTGCTGACTGCACTTACAGATAAGACAAGCATGATTCGGCACTCACGTCTGGGTTCAAGATGCCTACACAGGGCATCCGCTTCAGCTCAGCCGTCAACTTGCGGTTAAGCAAGCGACGACTTGCCTCGGCGTCCATCGTGGCAAAACACCGAGGCAACACCTTTGCCACAAACACAACAGGTGCCACGTCGCGCAGCAGAAGCAGGACAAGGACCTGTGATACGAAATGATACATGATAATTCCGTACAGGAATCGACAGAAATTGGAAGTGTTGAGCAATTATGTACCTTGACGTTACCGCATATCGCTTGCGGACTGGCATTAGGCCGCGCAGATCTCATCCGGCGGGGATAAACGTAGGCGATAATGTGAGTAGTATGCCTCGCAGAGCTTTTGCTAATCTAGCACAATACCACGATGCTTTTTGGCACAACTGAAATAAACGCAATGTGGCCTAGGGACTGTCAAGCGCTAGGTTCAATAAGTTGAGAAACGAAAAGCGCTAGGCCGCGCGCGCTAGGGACACTAGGGGCCTGGCGTGCCTAGGTTGTTTCGCGAGAGTTAGTCGCGTCCCTAACTGACTTGTATTTTGCAAACCATATTGATTCACAAAGCATCGGAATGCTGCGCACCAATTTCCTTCGGAGCACGCTCTCAAGGAACAAGTTTATTGTTTGTTTTATGAATCCTATTGTGTTTCGAACTGCAATGAATTTCTCATTTCAACCACATCAGTACAGCATCACGAACATATCGTTTCTACCAGAAGCACTAATGATTGGTACATTCCGCGCTTTCGTACTAATTATAAACATCAGTCACTAAAGCATAATCTCCCTTCAGTTCTAAACACATACATATTTCATACAAAGCCTACGATAAATCAGTTGAGGCAGCAATTCCTTAATATATTATGAGATCAACACTTAAACACTCTCTTGCATGTTATTACTTAAGATATTGATTTTGTTGTGTTTGATCTTACTGTTCCTTTTAATCGTGTATAAACTATTTTTCCTTGTGTCGTTTCCATGTATGCAATATGTTTTCCTATATCGATTTTTCGACATGATATTGAAATTGTGCGCCCCATACTGAAATTTCAAGTAGTGTCTCTCCTTTATTTGCAATGTAGATTGAGTGAACTTCACGCTGCCCTACCTTGTTGTGGTCTTTCGGGCCCAATCAAGCTGCCTCGAGCAGCTTTTTTGCCCAAGAGCTCCTTCCATGTATATGGTAAAATAAAGGAATTCAATTGAATTGAATGACCTAAGTCAAATCGTTAATCACGAGATTCAGCTTGTGACTTGCGCAGTGGAAGAATAATCCCTTCGGAAGCTCTTTCTGTATGATTCTGCTCTCTCCAGGTTCTTTTCCAGCCATTGTAGAGCATCCATCGTGCCCCTGTACAACGAGGATTCAAAGAATTAGCCCGGCATCCGTTCAAAACTTCAATATCGCAGTGGCGATGAAAGCAGAGATCAGTTGCTCCAGCTCTACAAATCCCAAAAACTGCTATCAAACGCAAACCTCGGTTCCTTCCTTCACAAGGCAAATGTTTATAGGCATTTACACGGTTCCTGCAATATCTGCAGTTTCGTCCGTAAGGACGGAAAAAGCAAGCGCTGTGTCAGCTTCGGCTACTTTTTTCTGTCTCAGGATGCCGCCACAGATTGTGATGTTCTCGTTTTGAACATGGACGAAAGTGTTCTTAGCATTGCCAGTAGAAGAATTGAAGTGTTCCTGAAGACGAGTGTCTACAGCTTCGATACGAAAGTCAAGGAGATCATTGAAGACTCCACTGTCAGACTGCTTCCTGCGAATTGGAAAGTCCTGCGTTGCGCAAAAGATAGTGATGGAAACTATAGGAAATAGTATCTCGCGGTTCGTTTGAACTTGCTTGTGTAGTGCTCTGCTCAGCTGCTGTACAACGGGTAGTTGCTTGCCAGTCATCTCATTCATATAGTTCGGCGATGGAGGCAATGCCTTCTGGTGCCACTGAGATTTTACGTGATCGAATCCATGCACGCCTCGTGAATTTTTATATAATTACTAAAAGGGCGCACATTAAAACTGCCTCGAATTTACCCGGTGAATACTCGGAGCAAAAGAAACGCAAAAACGACAAAGGGCGCCGTTGGCTGTCGCTGAGTATGAAAGCTAAGGAGCGTAATCTGCCAGCCATTGGTAGCGAAAATTTATCTTGTCAGGTGTTTGTACATCATTCTTAGAGTCGTATGTAACATTTGGCGGCCATGAGTTAGTGACAAGGCGTAACTTGAAACACTCCGTGATGCCTGCGAGTTAAGCTTTGCCTAGAACCTCTCCCAAGTCACATTTTTGAGACAGGTTATAAGTTGCTTTCTCGCTGTTTTCACCGCAGTGTTGTCCAAAGAAAAGGGAAAGGGAATCATTGTGGTTTACAACGTCACAGGAGCTCGCTGTTGGTAGTGTTTCTTCTATAGAGTCGACGACTTCAGCTGCTCCTCGCTGATGAAAGCTTGCATCATTCTGGTCAACTGTGCAGAGTTGTCACGTGACACACTAGAACCTTCGGCCGGGCAGCTGTATAGAGCTCCTTCAGACACTGCTGACGCTTGAAGAAGCATTGAATATACATCACTTGGGACCGCTCAAAGGAAAGCTGGTTGGGAAGTTCCTCGGGATTGACCGCACCGTCGAGAAACTACGCACACACTGCTTGCTACAGCGGCGTGACGAAGTCTAGGGAGCCTCGATGTAGCGCGCGCCGTCGCAGGCACTGGCATCGGGAAATCGGGAAAGAAAGAAATCGAGACCGCTCCAAGGAAAGCTGGTTGGGAAGTTCCTCGGGATTGACCGCACCGTCGAGCAACTACGCACACACTGCTTGCTGCAGCGGCGTGACGAAGTCTAGGGAGCCTCGATGTAGCGTGCGTCGTCGCAGGCGCTGGCATCGGGAAATCGGGAAAGAAAGAATTCGAGTTCTCGCTGCCAGTCTTCATACAGAATGAGAAAAAAAATTGCACCGGCGCATTTTCTATGAGCGGCCCCAACGAAAGTAATGGACTGCTCCACTGAAAGAGACTCCCTCTTTCTCCTCTGCCTTGGCACAGAAGAAAAATTTTCTCTTCCTTTGCGTCTTTGTCGCATGCAAGATTCCCCGGCGTCCCCAGTCTCCCCACTGTCTTCACGTGCATGGTCAGGTGCTCGTCGCACGCACGTTGTTGCGTGCCACGGTCCGCAGTGGTGCCCCGCAAGAGAAATGAGGAGGAGACGGGAGATAGACTCAGGGAAAACAAGACATTGCTATTTACACTTATTTACATCATGGAGCAAATCACAGACTGTCTAAGGTCCAAAATCATGTGGGAAGTTCTCCCTCCGGTTCCCGCCCTTTACCGCCAAGCAGCAGGTTTCGCTGGCGCGGCCCTTGGGCTTGAGTCGTCGACGCGTATCCCGTCGCTAAAGCCGGGAATTTTCCTTTCAAAGCGAAAGCTTTACTGGCCGTGAACTTGCGATTTCGCCGTGGCGATACTCCAAGTTCGCGGCCAGTAAAGCTTTCGCTTTGAAAGGAAAATTCCCGGCTTTAGCAATGGGATACGCGTCGACGACTCAAGCCCACGGGCCGCGCCAGCGAAACCTGCTGCTTGGCGGTAAAGGGCGGGAAACGGAGGGAGAACTTCCGACATGATTTTTGACCTTAGACAATCTGCGATTTGCTCCATAATGTAAATAAGTGTAAATCGCGAACTTGCGATTTCGCCGTGGCGGTACTCCCAAATCGGTGGCCATGGCCTGCGTTTCGCGCTCCCACCTTGCGCCACTGTCACTGGACGGGACTCCGATTCCTTGGCGTAAACCGGTGCGGTACCTTGGCCTGGACTTCGACTGGAGCCTTTCCTTCCGCCCCGCGGCGACCAAGGCCTGCCTGCAGATGAAGAGGATCACCGCCGCTGTGCACAAGCTCACCGCTCGAGGCCAGGGCATCTCCCAGCAAGCCGCACTGCGTCTATACAATGCCGCAGCTTTGGGGGTGGTGCTCTATTCGCTGCCGCTCGTCACGGTGCGCAAGCCGTGCTGGAAGAAACTCAAGCTTCAGCACCGCAAGTCCCTGCGCGTGTGCCTAGGCCTGCCCAAAAACTCGCAGTGCGCCACAACGTTAGCCGAGGCAGGAGCGTGGCCACTTGAGCTCCAAGCAGCGCGCAGGGCATTGAATCACATCGACCGGCTTCACCGCGCACCGGACGGTGGCTCGCTGCTGCAGCGTATGCGCTCGCACCCGCGCTCACGAATGGGCGCGACGCTGCTCGAGTATGAGCAATTGACACAAGGCCCACCCCCCTACGGCTCCTGCGCGCCCTGGCCTGCTGCCTCGGAGGTACAGCGAGAGATCGTCGGCATTGCGGGAAAGCGGAGCACACCCCTCTGTGCTGTGCAGCAGCTGGCCAGAGCCGTCATACACGAGGAGCTCCAGGACCATCTCCTCGTGTACACCGACGGCTCAGTGGCCCGCGACAGCTGCTCCCTTGCTGCGGCGGCCATCATCCCCGCCCTGCGACTGCACAGCCAGCAACACGCAGCATTCCTTGGCTCCTCCACCACGGCGGAGTTGATGGGGAACCGGCTCAGGCTGGACCTGCTGCCCACCCTCGGCCCTCCGCCGCCCAGGAGTGCTCTGCTGTGCGACTCCCGCGCCGCCCTCAGCCGCCTGGAATCTAACGGCAGCGGTATCCCACTAGTGCAGGAAATGCGCTCGCGCATCGAGCGCCTCGCGCAGAGAGGTTGTGCCGTGCGTGCACAGTGGGTGCCCCGTCACTGCGGCATCACCGGCAACGAAGAAGCTGACGACCTCGCGACCGCTGCACACCAACTACCTGCCAGCGATCTTCCCCTTGCGCTGGAGGACGTGCGTACGGCCATCCACGACCATCTCCGAAAGCAGCACCCCGACCCACGCATCGCGGGAGGTGAGCGCATCGACAGTGTCACCGGCTGTCGCGCACTCACACGGTCACAACGTGCAATGATCCTCCGCGCGCATTGGCTGCGTGTGGCCCGGGAAACGACGGGTGCGTCACGGAATCGCGATGAGTGATGTGTGTGACGGATGCGGTGCAGTGGAAACACTAGAACACCTGCTCCTTCCCTGTGCCGCGTTCGCCGATGCTCGTCGCGATATGCTCGCGGCCTATAGGGCGCAGGGCATTCTACCAGACTCCACCAAGACGCTATTGTGGCGGCAGGGCAGTGCGCGCACTCGTGAGCAAACTTTGGTGAGCCTCTGTGCATTCCTCGAATGCACGGGCTTGACGTCCCGTCTGTTCTCCGTCAGGTAGTTACACGCAGTGACCGAACGCTCCGCGAGTTCTACCTTGAACGATTAATAACTGGACATCCCACTCCAGTTGTAACCAACACAGTGCTGTGCGCGTGTGTGATTTAATTCCTCTAAAATGAACTAATCACGCGCACAACCTGAACACATTTCTTATTATGTAAATAGTTTGTACATATTACTTCTCCCCCTATCCTCTCTTGCTGTCCCCTCACCTCTTTCATTTCATTTCTCCATTCTTCCTGCTATCCTCTATTTCTGCTGCCCCAGCTCAGGTGCTTCAGCATCGATGGCAGATGCCGGGGCTAACAAAAATCTTTTCCTTCCTTTTTACTATTATTTTTAATAAAACCACTACCACCACCACAAGTTGCTGTTATGCCTTCAATTCCACGAAATTCTGGTAGGCCTGGTAATCTGCACTGGATCAGCGCATTACTTTTTTGAGTCACATCATGTAATACAGCATAATAAATAAAATCCATGCCGCAAGTATCCAAATACCACGTGTGATGGGTAAAGCTGTTAACAAGTTATACGTTCTCGGCACGTGGTTAATCAGGGGAAAACAATTTTGTCTTTCAAGCAGGCAGATTATCAATTGGTTTGAGGCATGGAAAGGGGCAGTAAATGTCTCCCTTCTTGGGGGACACCTCAGCCACGTTGTGAGAAAGAATGAAGAAGGGAGTGAAATAAAACAGAATATGACACTCACTGTGCACGAAATGATAATTCTGTATTGCGTGACCCGAAGCGTGGAACAGTGGTTAACGAGCTCGCGTACTGGCTTGGGTACCCGGGTTCCAACCCGAGAGCGGCTGCCGCGTTTTTATGGAGGCGAAACCGAGAGATGTGAGATAGTTACTGCGTCATTTCCTTTCCTCAAAAACCAATTGCGAACCCGACCGCGGAGGCTGCGTTTCAATGGAGGCGAATGTAGACGTTGCGGGCCCACATCATTCCAGGGGAGGATGGTACACGGCCGCAGTCGTTCACGAGGGAAGACAGGTGAACGGTCTCACTTTTAAGGCACTTAGCACAGCCCACGCGGAGGAGGTAGCAATCGCCCTAGCCGCCTTCCACGCTGAATCTAAATTCATCATATCTCACTCGCGAGGGGCTTGCCAGAATTATGAACTGGGCTGGATAACGCCAACAGCGCAACGAATACTTCGGAGAGCAGCTCGGGATCAGGATCCCACGACCCGATTTTTCATTTGGACTCCAGGCCACCAGGGCCTACCAGGGAATGAGGCCGCCAACTCGGTCGCCCGCGCACTCACTAACCGGGTTTCCGACGTAGACCCTACCGATCTGTACCAGGACTCGTATGCTCTGTTAACCTTTCAAAGATATCTCCGCTTATTACCGGGACTCGCACCGTCAGTACCCGGCTCCTCTCAAGGGGCAAGGGAATGCGGACGAGAGAATACTGCTTAGACTTTTTACTAACACTCAACTGTGTCCGGCAGTGCTCAAACATTTAAACACTTCTTTCTCTGGCCTCTGCTCTTTCTCTGGGGAGGTGGCTGACACGTTCCACATGGTCTAGGCATGCCAACACAATCCTTCTCTTCCGCCCCTAACCCCTTGCCCTACCCGAGAGGACTGGGAGGTGGCCCTGCTCTGCTGCCTCGACCTCCCGGCCCATCAAGCCCCAGTTCAGCGAGCTCGAGTGGCGGCCCAGACCAATGGGGTCCCTGAATAACGGACTCCACCTAGTACTGTAAGGGGAGCGGCCCACTAGGGAGTGCTCCCCACGCAACCTCTCTGCAATATTCAAATAAATGCTTTCACCACCACCACTACCAACGCCAAGGCGCCTGTGTATTGTGCGATGTCAGCGCACGTTAAAGATCCCCAGGTGGTAGAAATTATTCCGTATCCCTCCACTACGGCAGCTATTTCTTCCTTTCCTCTTTCATTCTCTCCTTTATTCCTTACCTTGCAGTGCGGTTCAGGTGTCCAACGATATATGAGACAGATACACAGCCATTTACTTTCCCCCAAAACCAATTAATATTATTATTTTTACTGACATTTTCAGCACAAAAATTCTTGCGAAGTTCATGTAATGCATACGTAATCATTCTCTGCATGATAGGTTCACGCAATACAGTAATGAAATTAAAATGAAAAAAATGAAAATTGGTATTTCAAGAAAGGAAATCGTGCTGCATCTGTCTCACATATCGGCGGACTCCTGAACCACGCCGTAAGAGAAATGGTAAAGGAGAGAGTGAAAGAAGAAAAGAAGATAGAGGTGCGGTAGTGGAGGGCTCCGGAATAATTTCGACCACCTGTGGATCTTTAACGTGCACTGACATCGCACACCACACGGGCGCCGTCACTGAAACACAGCCACTGATTTCCCTTTGAAAGGATAAGAATAACTATATCCATTCGTCTTATGCATCTTCGTTGGCACCCAAGCGGAGATGAATTAAAAAATTGGGAGACTTATGTGATAACGCCATAACAAACATCGCGACTGTCCTGTCGGCCCCTCGTAGCCGCGCGTACCGACGACACGCTGTTTCTGCTCCAGCAGTCTGCGCCAGCGCTGTGCCGCGGCAATCGCTTCTAGAGCCTCACGGGGAAAGTGCCGCTTTTGCCACAACAATGCCTTCTAGACCACGCTTACATTCACAGCGCAAAGACAAACACGGACTTGAGGGGAGACACCATAAAGCGCCGACTTCAACAACGTTTATTGCTGCGCGCAGCGACTACATATAGCATACAGCGGGCATGCGCAGCAACGAAAAGGAAAGTCATGTGAGACTGGTAGCAGCGCCAACCCGCAAAGGAAACCATCATCACAGGTACAAGGAAGACAACATAAAGCTAAAACCTAAAAGTCAGGACGCAAACAAGAACAAAAACAAAAACCATGATACCCTATTTGGAAATTAATAAGACCCGACGTTCTTTATCACCTTACAACACCGAAGGGGTGCTGAAACGATAATCTCCTTTTTCTGCAATCTCACCAGCCTCTGCTATCTCCCTGGCAGTTTTGCCGGCATACTTATGAAGAACTGTTGTTTTTCTCAAAATAGGACCACGTTCCTTACACTGCTGGCAATCACGGCAGTGTATGCCTAGATGACAGGATGCCCCGATGATATTATTGCTCTGTTCCATGAGCCTTTCGTTTAGACATCTGGCAGTTTGGCCAACGTAGGCTCGGCCGCAGGGCAAAGGTATAAAGTACACTACGTTTTTTGCGCACTCTACAAAAGGTTGCCTGTGCCTAACAGTCCAGGAATCGCTGCCAGTAATGGTGGAATTTACCCTCTTGTACAGTTTCGACAGCCTCTCTGGTGCGGAAAACACCACATGCACACCTGCTCTTTTCCCTATTTTTTTGAGCTGGTGGGCGACGGTGTGCATGTACGGTAGTACCGCCACATTTTTCTTCCAATTTTTGTCAGTCCCAACGGTGTCCGGCACTACTTCCCTGCTTTCTTTGAGCATGTTCTCGGCAACCGATAACAAGAGTGAACACGGGTAGCCAGAGCCGCTCAACCGGGTCACCTGGCTAGAAAACGCATAATCCAGTCGATGCTCGCATGATTTCGTAAGAGCACTGCAAAAGCAAGATTTTACAATTGCCCGTTTGACTAGTTTTGGGTGGGCTGAACCAAAAGGAAGGACAGGTTTGTTTCCTCGCGGTTTATAAGCCCAACACACAAGGTCAGCAGAAAAATAAATGCCCAGATCAAGAAATCTGATGAATTCGTTCACAGCCTCTTCATGCGTCAGGATTAGTGGATGAAGGCATTCGGAAAACATATCAAAGATACTGAACATGCTAGCCTGATGGGACATATCCTGTGAGTTGGTAAAAACGAGAAAATCAACATATCTGAAAATGCCCGCAACACTGGAACCTTCACTTCTGCGTTTCAACTCTCGGTCCCGCTCCGCTAGAAAAATGTCGCTCAAAACAGGAGCAACGCAGGAGCCAATGCATATTCCGTTTTTTTTTTGAGTGGGCAGTCCACTCTATGAGTTTTTTCAGCGAATAAAAGTTCCAAGCCGAGCTTTTCCGCCCTGTCTATGGACTTAACCAGCTTATCCAAATTCATCGAGCTGTATAATCTTTTTGCCGCACTCTTTACACGCTCCAGACATACCTCATTTCTTCTATCGAACACCGAGAACACCGCTTCCTCTGCTTTTGCTTTTACGTGTCCTCCGACAGAGGCTGCTGAGATTGCAGCAGAGGCTGGTGAGATTGCAGAAAAAGGAGATTATTGTGTCAGCACCCCTTCGGTGTCGTTAGGTGATAAAGAACGTCGGGTCTCAGGAATTTCCAACTAGGGTATCATGGTTTTTGTTTTTGTTCTTGTTTGCGTCCTGACTTTTAGGTTTTAGCTTTATGTTGTCTTCCTTGTACCTGTGATGATGTGTTTCCTTTGCTGGTTGGCGCTGCTACCAGTCTCACATGACTTTCCTTTTCGTTGCTGCGCATGCCCGCTGTATGCTATATGTAGTCGCTGTGCGCAGCAATAAACGTTGTTGAAGTCGGTGCTTTGTGGTTTCTCCCCTCAAGTCCGTGTTTGTCTTTGCGCTGTGAATGTAAGCATGAAGTACCAACTCGCCCAGCAACTGATTTTAAGCAAGTTCATTTTTTCTCAGGACTCTGTCTCTCTCAGCGACCAATGTCGCATTGTATCTTTGGTAGCAGTGGCCTCGTGGAAGGCCAGGTCACTCGGTTTCTGCATCCGCCACAGGATAACCCCTCCCGATCTTGTGGCACCGTTCGGAGTCTTGGCACCGCCGAATAGCCATAGCGTTAGGAAGTGCAAACTCTTGCGCTCGGAATGGCAGCGACAAGGCCGTCTTCTCAAAGACCATCTTCGGCTATGGGCTGGCTCAGGCGGCAGTCCTGCGAGCGCTGCTTTCCGTTGGCGGAATCTTTCCCTCGAAGTTGATAGGGCAACGGAATTTCTGTGGCAGCAAGATCTTCCTGCGCTTCGCCGGGTGCTTCCGCCTAGGACACCTCATCACAGAAACACTATCCACATCGTCGGTGATGTCCAACTACCGTCTTATGTGCGACAGGTGCTCAGCTGCGGACCCAAGTTCGCCGTGGAGCCAAAGAAGACAGCCACCGAACGTTTGGCCATGGTGAGGCAAGTGTCAAGTCTTGCTCCTGGCTCGGAGAGTGGGAGATGCCTTTCGTAGGGTGTGGACGTTGTCTCTCGTTGTAAAGCCCAGCGTCGTAGATTGCCCATCCAGAGAACTGTGTCTTATTTGCGGGATAATTCTTCAGCGCTTCTAACCGGCGACAAGGAAGGAGGCTTTGTGGTGCTGTCGGAGGACACGTATAAAGCAAAAGCAGAGGAAGCGGTGTTCTCGGTGTTCGATAGAAGAAATAAGGTACGTCTGGAGCGTGTAAAGAGTGCGGCAAAAAGATTATGCAGCTCCATGAATTTGAATAAGCTTGTTATGTCAATAGACAAGGCGGAAAAGCTCGGCTTGGAACTTTTCTTCGCTGCAAAAACTCACAAAGTGGACTGCCCACTGCGGGTAATTATTTCTGAGAATGGGACATGGTAGAAGTCGCTTGCAAGGTTTCTGCAGCAAAACTTAAATGTTCTTACGATTTACGACTTTTTTAAGGTGAAGAACTCTGACGAGGTGATCCGATTTCTTAAGGACAGGCCCAAGGCAACCTGTCGGCTTTCTCAGTCGACATTAAAGACCTTTATTATTCTATTCCTCAGGACAACCTGTTGATCAGTGTCAGTAACTGCATTGACAGATACGGAGTGATTCCGTTTCACAACAGTTGTGATCTGTCCGTAAATATCTTTCTGGAATTGCTTTCAACGTACCTCAAGTCTACATTCGCTGTTTGGGAAGGTAACATCGTCACTCAAAAAAACGGAATATGCATTGGCTCCTGCGTTGCTCCTGTTTTGAGCGACATTTTTCTTGCGGAGCGGGACCGAAAGTTGAAACGCAGAAGTGAAGGTTCCAGTGTTGCGGGCATTTTCAGCTTTGTTGATGATTTTCTCGTTTTTACCAACTCACAGGATATGTCCAATACGGTTAGCATGTTCAGTATCTTTGATATGTTTTCCGAATGCCTTCATCCACTAATCCTGACGCATGAAGAGGCTGTGAACGAATTCATCAGATTTCTCGATCTGGGCATTTATTTTTCTTCTGACCTTGTGTGTTGGGCTTATGAACCGCGAGAAAACAAACCTGTCCTTCCTTTTGGTTCAGCCCACTCAAAACTAGACAAACGGGCAATTGTAAAATCTTGCTTTTGCAGTGCTCTTACGAAATCATGCGAGCATCGACTGGATTATGCGTTTTCTAGCCAGGTGGCCCGGTTGAGCGGCTCTGGCTACCCGTGTTCACTCTTGTTATCGGTTGCCGAGAACATGCTCAAAGAAAGCAGGGAAGTAGTACCGGACACCGTTGGGACTGACACAAATTGGATGAAAAATGTGGCGGTACTACCGTACATGCACACCGTCGCCCACCAGCTCAAAAAAATAGGGAAAAGAGCAGGTGTGCATGTGGTGTTTTCCGCACCCGAGAAGCTGTCGAAACTGTGCAAGAGGGTAAAGTCCACCATTACTGGCAGCGATTACTGCACTGTTAGGCACAGGCACTCTACAAGAGTGCGAAAAAAACGTAGTGTACTCTATACTTTTGCCCTGCGGCCGAGCCTACGTTGGCCAAACTGGCAGATGTCTAAACGAAAGGCTCCTGGAACACAGCAATAATGTCATCGGGGCATCCCGTCATCTAGGCATACACTGCCGTGATTGCCAACAGTGTAAGGAACGTGGTCCTTTTTTGGGAAAAACAACAGTTCTTCATAAGTATGTCAGCAAAACTGCCAGGGAGATAGCAGAGGCTGGTGAGATTGCAGAAAAGGAGATTATAGTGTCAGCACCCCTTCGGTGTTGTTAGGTGATAAAGAACGTCTGGTCTTAGGAATTTCTAACTAGGGTATCATGGTTTTTGTTTTTGTTCTTGTTTGCGTCCTGACTTTTAGGTTTTAGCTTTATGTTGTCTTCCTTGTACCTGTGATGATGGTTTCCTTTGCGGGTTGGCGCTGCTACCAGTCTCACATGACTTTCCTTTTCGTTGCTGCGCATGCCCGCTGTATGCTATATGTAGTCGCTGCGCGCAGCAATAAACGTTGTTGAAGTCGGCGCTTTATGGTGTCTCCCCTCAAGTCCGTGTTTGTCTTTGCGCTGTGAATGTAAGCGTGGTCTAGAAGGCATTGTTGTGGCAAAAGCGGCACTTTCCCCGTGAGGCTCTAGAAGCGATTGCCGCGGCGCAGCGCTGGCGCAGACTGCTGGAGCAGAAACAGCGTGTCGTCGGTACGCTCGGCTACGAGGGGCCGACAGGACAGTCGCGATGTTTGTTATGGCGTTATCACATAAGTCTCCCAATTTTTAATTCATCTCCGCTTGGGTGCCAACGAAGATGCATAAGACGAATGGATATAGTTATTCTTATACTTTTAAAGGGAAATCAGTGGCTGTGTTTCAGTGACGGCGCCAGCAGGAGGCAAGGAATGGCGGCCGCTACCTTGAAAATTTGCCCGGCGCTCCTTTCTGTCCATGAAGGAATTGATTTTGTTTACTCACAAGCACCTAAACGGCCTAATCTTTGCATTGTGTTATGCGAAACGTATTTATCGCTCTCTCAATGCCACGGTTTGTTATTTTTATTTTGTCTTGAAGAGGAACAATGGGCAAAAATTAACTCCCCCATCGACGTACGCCACCCCCGTATGATATCCTGGGCAGCCCTTGGAATTGTAAAGTAATAACCTGCAACTTTTGGCTGCAAGTTTGTTCTATTTGCAAAAAGGCGAATGCCCCTCTTGGTTTTTCCAAGGTTTTTTTTTCTTTTTTTTTCAAGAAGGTCAGGTGGAATATCTTCCAGACGAAATAGGATAGCGCGTCAACGATGAGTCTGCAAGTGCCTTCTATTGGTTTGCCACACTCGTTGAGGTTCAGAAAACAGAAAACCGGATCCTTGATTTTTTCCTGTGCAATATTAATTCACCTCCAATCTGATTGTAGTTTTATTCATGAAAATTTTATAATGCTTTTAAAATATCATGCGCTCGAGGTGTTCTTATAGCGCTACTAGGAGATTTTATAGCTACCCTTCCATAGTTGGACGTTTCATGGCTTGTGGAACGGGCAGATGTAGCATCAGCTGCATTGGAGTACGACGCCCACTATACTCAAAATGAAGCTCATTCATGCATTTACGAAAATCACCTTATAGTGCACCATTTTCTACCCATGATATCAGTGCTTCTTCTTTGTTCAAGTTCATTTAAATTCGTTGCGCCATTACTTATAATGGCCAACCCATACTTTTACTGGTTCTTTTAATACTCGCTTCTCAAAGCTCTGGATTTCACGACTAATTAATTAATGCAGACCTTATAATTGAGTTCTACGTCGCTCCGGCCTGGTCTTAGAAATGACTGTGTTTCAAATTAGCAGTTTTACGTTAAGGTAACCAGTAGCAAAATATGTGCAATTTTAAAATTATAAAATGCTAATTTTGATGCACTAACAACACAACGAACTTCCGCTTTTAATCGAGCATTAATTTCGGGCTTCGACGTACATTCTCAGATAGAACATATTCACTATTAAAATAGCAGCTGTTATGTTCGCATGATATACATATATACAGAAAACAGCCCCGTTTCCACTTTGTACTGATGCTCAAGCGATGGAAAGAGTGATTTAAAGGGACCATGGCGGACACATTAATGGTGTCACTTCAGGGACTGCGGCCGCCTTCCAGTTTTTAAGAGCTGCTTAGTGATCACGAGTAGTGGCCGCCTTGCCAAAAAAATAACCGAAACCGTTCAAATTACTTCTACCGCGTCAGCGAGCCCTCTCTCATTCTCACAGAAAGGGAAATGTCGTTTCTGTCCGCGTCGGCGGACGTAGTCTCTAAACTGTTTGTATTTTCCCATAGTTTTATTGCCTTCATTTTCCTACTTAACGAGCACTTGTTTATTGTATTTTCTGCGCGCTTCCCTTTTCTTTTGCCACCGTGATGGCTGATCAGTGGTTGTAGTGTGCGCCCGGCTGCTCACCCGAAAGATTCTGACAGGATCCCGGCCGCAGCAGTCGCATTTGGATGGAGGCGAAGTGCTCTAAAGGCACGCGTGTACTGTGCGATGTCAGTGCTCAGTAAAGAACGTACCCCAGGGGTTTGAAATTATCCAGAATGGTCACGGCCTTTCTCGTAACCTGAGTCACTTGTCCCAAAGCGGCTCAGGTTATGAGGTTATACGGCAAGTTAAACCCCATTAAACCGATACTAACCTTTCACTTTTTTCTTTTCCAACACCGCCGTTCTTTCCTTTTACTCTTCGTCCACACCCTTTCATTCTTGCTTTACCGTCGTTTTGCGCTTTTGCCGAGTGGTTTCTCCTCTATTTCATTTAGCCAATCTTCTTTACCCTCCTACTCGAGCTTAACTGCACATCGCTTGTGATTGTTCGTCAACTTTTCCCGCCTTCGCTGGCTTCCTACTCGCTCTGCAGTTCAGTTTCCCTGCCCCAGAGGGTTTTTTGCTCCTTGTGCCTTTGGTTGGCAATGCATCCGCAGGGTGCCCCGCTCAGGTGCCGTGTTCGTGGTCGGCTGGGTGTGGAGTGGTACCCGCGCTTTGTAGACTTTTTGCACATTTTTATGTCTCCGAGGGACGCGCTTACCCGCTTTTTTTATTATCCCAACGAGCTTAAACCACTACCTTTTTTCAACGACAACGCAGAAACTCGCTGAAGGCAGCGACGCAGCAAAGCAGACAGCCAGCTTCTGCCCTCCAGTATTCGATCGCAGTGTCGCACGCGGCCGACCGCTTTTTTTTTTTTGCTTCAGCGCCACCCATCGAAACCCGCTCCGCTATTGCCACCACAAAGCCTTCTAGAACACTGTACCGCCATAGTTTAGTCGGCGGGGCTTTCCTTCACTCGAAAAAGCACCTATAACATTCACCGGTGCGCGATCCTCCGTGCTGCGCATGCGCCGGGATAAAGAAAGAGAGCAAGGAGCACGCAGTTGTTTTCCAGATATGAAGACGACGCGGATCCTGCTGCCGCCGAACTACGCAAATGTTCAATAAAAGTTTTTCACTCACTCGCTCCCAGCGGAAGTGACGTGTACAGTTGTGACTTTTATTTTGTTTACATTTATTCTCCAACCCAAATGTCGCATGTCTTGCAGCTGAGTTTTTTTTTTTTATTGGCGCGCATGACTTTCGGCGCGCGGCTTGCGCCGCGTTTCTTGAGGTCAGAAGCCTTGAAGCGGACAAGACTCGGCGAATTCGTTTTAACGGTACCTGTCTCTGCAGCTTTGTAAAGACTGAGGTGAGTACCGGGAAAAGGCAGCGGCGTGCACGCATGTTGGCATGGTAGACTAGCATTGGCCGCAGCTCTCCCACCGTTTTCGGTCTCGTTCGAAGTTTCTGGGTCGGCGCTCACGTGTACAATGATCGCGATTATTTGTGCGGCATCTTCCCATTAATTTATTTCGCAATAGCTTTAAGCGAAGGTTACAGAGACCATGGAATATAACGGCGAGGTCGTTTCCACGGGCTTGAAAAAATTGAAAACGGTTTTTGGACAAAGGAAATGGCGCAGTATCAGTCTCACATATTAGAAGAGATAAAGGAGGGAGTGAGTGATGAAAGGAAAAAAGAAGTGCCGTAGTGGAGTGCTTTGGAATAAGTTCGACCACCTGGGGATATTTAACGTGCATTGACATCGCACAGCACATGGGCGCCTTAGCGTTTCGCCTCCATCGAAACGCGGCCGCGGCGGTCAGGTTCGAACCAGGGGACTCCGGATCGGTAGCCGAGCGCCCTAACCACTGAGCCACCGCGGCGGGTGCTGCACGGCGGCAGCCGCACTTTTCTGCGGAGATCGGCAGAAAGCTGCGTACAGGAGAGCTGCGTTCAGGGCAGGTTTAGCGAGCGGCTTGTTCAAACACACCTTGACAAATCTGTGTGATATACGGCCTGGATTCGCGCCGTGGTCGCATGCACCTTCTGGGGCCATTTCCCCTGTCGTCAACCGGCCACAAGTAGATCCTGGTCGCTGCAGACTATCTGACCTTTAACGCTTAAACCAAGGCCATTGCGCGATGTACAGCCGACGAAGTTGCCCACTTCTTTATGCACGACATTGTACTTAGACACGGCACTCCGACGACCATCATTACTGACCGAGGTAAGGAGTTTACAGCTCGGCTTCTGCGGGACGTCTTCACTCTTTACCACACAGAGCACAGACAAACACAGCGTATCACCCACAATCAAATGGCCTAACGTAAAGTGTCAACAAAACATCGGTGTATATGATCTCGATGTAAAGTCTGCATCACCTTTGTGTAGAGCGCTCGAGCGGTGTCCTCGCCTGCATAAAGGTCGACGCATTGTCATAAAGTCTAGCTTTTAAAGGCTACTCTTGCGCAGAAGTCGTATCGCATGAACCTGCAAGCAAGGTGCGCATAAGCAATTTGCCTGCAAACCATAGGCTGCTTTCTATTTTCACTTTTTAGTGCGTAGTGCAGACCGCTCGAGCTATCTACAGAAGGGTGACGCAGACTTTACGTCGACGTTGATCATAAAACGAGGGACGATCGAGATTTTGCCGTACGTAACCTTCGCGTGCAATACCGCGACGCAAGAAACCAACAAAATTACCCCGTTCCGTCCCGCCTGAGGCCGGGAAGTCCGCATGATGTTGGACGAGATTTTTCGATGCCAGAACCAAGCGGCCCCATGTGACGCAGGCCACTTCGTGGAGCAAGTAGATCAAACGGTTCAGCTGGCCCGCTTGCAAATCAGAAACCAGCAGTCCACTGATGCCCTACACTGCAGCCTTCGGCACAGGGACGTGCACTATGAACGAGGTACTAGGTGTGGGTGTGTATCCATGTGCACCGCTAGGGGTCGTCTCTCTTCTGCTTTTTCCTCTTCCTTAACGGTGCAGTCCAGGAGTCCGCCGAATGTAAGGTTACCACCGCGCCTTTACTTTTAATTACTTACGCCTACAGACTCGCACACAGCGTCCGAGAGGCGGTGTCCAACGACCGCGCGTCCGCGCGATGACAAGTAAGGTTCCCCGAGGCGCGAGGCACGCGCTGCATGCAAAATTGGTTCTTTAATCGCGGAGAGGAGGTGTGGGTAGCCGGCCGAAATAACACGCGATCGGAGGCGAAAGGTGTCTCTTCCGTAGACACTAGAAGGGTTTTCTGGTGGGCTAGTTGGTGCTTCTCGTTCATGATTAAACTGCGCGAAAGAAACAGGGAGAAAGGCAAGAAAACACGTACACACAAAAGCTGGAAGTCTGCGCTCTGTGTGTGTACGTGTTTGCTTGCCTTTGTCCCTGTTTTTTTCGCGCAGTTTAATCATGATCATCCCGTAAACAGCTCTTATCAAAACACGTAGGATTGGCTCGGTGCATTTAAAGTTTGAAAGGGGTGCATATGGAAGTATTTACGGCAGTTTCGGTACCCCACGCTGACCTGTACATCGCCGTAACTGTGTACTCTCGCAGAATTGTAAAACCACAACCCACCCGCATGCCCCCAGCATAACAGCTATCACTAGCGTGTGGCGAGAGATTTATCTAGACTTTCTTCCACGGCTCTTCGTTGTAGCTGTTCCCATTCGTGCGCGTGTGTAACTGGGCGGAATACTTTCAACCTTGATCTGCTATGTTGAGTTTGGCCGCCTTCACATTTTCCCTCCGATCTGAAGCGTTTCATTATGACCTTCCAGGCATATGTAAATCATTATCCACGGATATCGCAAATGTCGCCACCCTTTGCGCGAAATAAGTAGCGTATTAGTTCGAGGCGCACTGTTTTCTTTGGGATTTTCAATACCAAGGCGCTCTTCCGTTGCTTCCAATAGGTGTATAGTGACCTGACATTTGAAAGCACTCTCCGCACTTTCACGAGGTCAGGATGTTTAGCACGTAAAACCAATAACCAGTTTCCTATCAGTGAGATATTGGGTGCTGAATATATGGAAGCAGCCAGACGCCGAGGTTGGAAAGTTGCTGGACATGAAGTGGCCATGTCTGGCGCATGGGGGCCCGGATTGTGAGCAGTTGGGGATAAATAGCGTGCCTTCCTGCGGCGGCGGTCATTTCGGCAGCGGCGGCAGCACCCTGCAATCACCGCTAATTTTTCGGCACTGTCTTCACGTTGTCGCAGGAATAGACGCTGGTTTCGGACACAGCAGTGCCTGCCGCTTGGGCCCGTGGAGAGTTTCGCCATCGTGGTCAGCTGCAAGAGGGATCATCTGCCGACATTTTCGGAAGCTTTGACCAACCTGACCGGGCTGCCTCGTACTGCGGGACTACTGCGCAGGCGCCATTTTCAGCGGACCACATCAAGATAAATAGCGTGCCTTCCTGCGGCGGCGGTCATTTCGGCAGCGGCGGCAGCACCCTGCAATCACCGCTAATTTTTCGGCACTGTCTTCACGTTGTCGCAGGTCAGTAATTAAGTCAAACACTTTTCGCATAGTGCTGTTGCTGCTTCCGCTGGCGAAAATTTTGCTCCTTGCAATGTCAATATTGTGTCCAACATGTCATCTGTCTATATCTGACGACTGTGCTGTAGAGTGTAGCGAATGTCGTCGCATGTATCATTTAGGAAAGTGTGCAGGAATCACAGAAAAATCTTTCAAAGGTAAAAATGCTGCGCAGAGGGAAACTTGGCAGTGTCCGCCCTGCCGTAGTCCGGTACCAGCTTCCGTAGAAAGTAATAACCATGATAGTTCCGATATGAAAGCAATTCTGTCTTCCATTAACAAGAAGCTTGAAAGTCTTCCGATTTTGACAGAAAAGGTTCAAAAGATGGATCATTGTCTACAGTTCATGTCAAACAAATTTGACGATCTTGAAAAAACAATCAGTCGCCAGGACAATGAAATTAAAGAGCTAAGAAAGAAGGTAGCAGAACTGGAGGCAAAAGATGCTACTTGCGCAACCGCACAAAGTGATCTTGAACGACTGACAAATGAGCTGGAATACAGAAGCAGAAGGCTGAACTTGGAAATTCATGGGGTCCGTGTAGTGCCGCATGAAAACCTGATTGCATCACTAAACACGGTCGCTGACAAACTTAAAGTTCCTCATGTAGTCGAACAGGACGTGGTATCTGTTCATAGGCTACCAGCAAGAAAAGAGACAATACCAGGAATAATTGTTCGCTTTGTTCAGCAACAAATAAGGGATGCGTGGTTAACGAACAAAAGTAACATGAAACAGTCTGACCCGATGGTTTTCATTCAAGAGAATCTTACGCAGCACTGCCGGGAACTGCTCCGTGAATCAAAGAAAATGGCTAAGGATAAAGGCTACGAATACGTCTGGTATAGCCACGGTAAGGTTCTGGTGCGGAAGACGAAAGGAGCACATGCTTTTCACATTGGGAGCTATGCTGACCTTAACCGACTCAAGACAAGCTAATCACCGTTATGTTCCTTTGTGAAAGTAACTTCAATGACAAATCACCATTATTATCTGCCAAATGACCTAAACGACATTGTATGTCGGCTACCTCCTAATTCATGCAGATGCGTGCACCTAAATGCGAGGTCGATTAGAAATAAAGTCTCGTGCCTAGAAGAGTTTTTCACTGAATTTTCATTCTAATACTCCGCCATAATGCTGACTGAAACTTGGAGCACTAACGAATGCGACGTCTTTAGACTGTCCAATTACAGGACATTTTATTTAAATCGCATGCACGGCCGTGGTGGGGGTGTTTCTTTGTTAGTTTACGAAAGCGTTGAATGTCAGCTATTGGATTATTTTACCCAGACAAACCCTGATTATGAAATGCTTTGTGTACGTGCAAACAATAACGTGCTTTCAGTTTGTTATCGTCCACCAAATGGCGATATTGCAAAGTTTCTTGATTTTTATGATCAATTCCTTTCATACATGGCCGAAAATAAATATACATTAATTGCTGGGGGAGACTTTAATATTGACGTCAGTTCTACAGGCTCTGTTAGCCGTGACTTTAATACTATCATACTGTCTAATGGTTTCATAAATACAATTAACATACCCACGAGAGTGGCACTTGAATACGGGTCAGTCCTAGATCTTTTTATTACAAATTTGTCTGAAAACAATATTAGGTCAGGTGTTTTGTCATGTTGTATCAGTGACCATCTTCCAATATTTTTATGTGCGGAGCTATTGACACAAAGTAGAGCAAAGCCTCGAATAATAAAGTTTCAGTTAATTACACCTGTGGCGCTCAGTGCATTTCGTAACAGTCTATTGCAGGCAGATTGGAGTGATGTAAGAAAATCTCTTGACGCAAACAATGCTTACGATAAATTTATTACAATTTTCAAGCGATTATATCACTTGAATTTTCCGTTAAAAGAGCGCAGATTAAATCGCAAAACACGAAAACCATGAATAACGCCGGAGATGCGTCATCAAATGAAAACAAGAGATAAACTTTACCAAACATTTCTACATACTCATTTACTGGAGGACTGGCTGGCCTTCAAGTCTTATCGTAACAAACTTACAAAACGCTTGCGATCCGCGAGAACTCAGTATCAATCCACATATCTTGAAGTTCCTGGCAATCGTTCTGATGTACTGTGGTCTAGATTAAACACACTCATTCATCGCGGCCATTGTACCGCCCCTGTTTCCAAACTAGAAGTAGACGGTATTGATATGGATGAATCAGATTTGGCTGACGCATTTAATAATTTTTTCACTGGTATGAAAACGACCGGAACCCCGGATCATGCGTGCGAATACGTAAGGTCTCACAACGCTCAGTCATTGTACTTGTGTCCTGTCACCGCCCACGAAGTCTTATCAACAATAAAAATATTAAAAAATAGCGCCAGTTGTGATATCGACGGAATTCAAATACGTCCTGTCAAAGAGGTGTCTGATGCTATCGCGCCGATTTTAGCCGTTATCTTTAACATTTGTTTAACTAACTCTGTCTTTCCTTTAAATATGCAAATAGCAAAAGTGACCGTACTTTACAAAAAAGTGACCGAAATAACTTTGGCAATTACAGACCCGTGTCTATCTTGCCTGTGTTCTCAAAGGCATTCGAAAAAATTCTGCACACTCGATTTTCAAGTTTCATTGATAAATATAATTTATTTGCACCTAACCAATTTGGTTTTCGGAAAAATAAATCAGTTGAACTGGCGCTCCTGGAGCAAAAAGAGTATATTCTTAAACAATATGAAAATAAGGCACTCGTTCTCGGTATTTTTATTGATTTTTCAAAGGCCTTTGATTTAATAAGCCATAAAATATTGTTGAAGAAATTGCATTGCCATGGTATTCGTGGACAAGCCCTAACGCTTATCGACTCTTATTTATCGAACAGACAGCAGGTCGTTCAGATAAGCGACTCTATTTCCGGAGTGAAACCTTTGCTGTGTTGAGTACCACAGGGCAGTATTCTAGGCCCACTATTATTTAATATCTATCTTAATGACATTGTAAATATAAATTGCGAGGCGAAATACATAATATATGCTGATGATACCAGCATACTTTTTTCAGGGCATGACATTCATGAGCTTATCAGAACTTGTAATCACACAATGAAAACACTAGAGAGATGGTCAGCGGCAAATGCTATGCGTATTAACAAAAATAAAAAAAAAGCTGTTATATTCCGACCAAAAAATAAAATTATTCCACCTCATGAAAACATAGTACTGAGTACTCACACTATTGAAACAGTTGACCATTTTAAATGTCTGGGCATATTTTTCTCCGCGAATATGAGTTGAGATTACCACGTAAGACATGTTCTGCTAAAATTAGCTCAGGTGACAGGTGTAATTCGTCGCCTTCGATACTTACTTCCAAAAGGAATCAAGCTTCTACTCTATCATTCGCTCTTTAGCTCTCATTTAAATTATTGCCACCTAGTATGGGGTACAACGACGGCCACAAATCTAAATCAAATATACTTGGTTCAGAAAAAATGTATTAGGAATATTTTCAATGCACCTTTTGCAGCATCTACTAATGTTTTATTCTGCATTTCAGGAATAGTTAAAATACACCAGACATACAATTATACGTTAAGCAGAAAATTCAAATTAGAAAATTGTAAGAACATAACAAATTTGCGTGTTCTGGCCAATTTAAGAATTAGGCATTTAAATTATCCCACGCGTCATGGAGAAAAGTGGGAAGTAGACACAGTACGATTAAACTCCGGAAAAGAGCGCTTCTCTTACACTCTTCCGTCCCTCCTCAATCACTATGACCTTAACAATTTTGACTTATTTGATTGTTCATATCAGGATACCCGCAAGTTATACACAGTGATGTATAGCTCTGATATTTCCACTACTTAACACTGGTTATACTACAAACTTTGTCTCGTTTATCAAATCCATAACCGTATTGAATTGTTTCATCTGGTTGTATGTAATTATCTGTAACAAATTGATTTCTATATTGTATTTTCCTGTACATTCAGTGTATTTATTCTACACAATTTGTAATTTGATAGCATTTCAGACATTCATTTTTCTAAGAAACTGTTTTGTATTCATTTTTGACGACTGTAAAAACTGCCTTCTGTATTACCTTAGCATTTCCTTTACTTAGTGTGTGCCCTATAGTCTGTTAAGTTTCAATTTTGGATTAATTTTACGGTAGTGCTGTTACCGCTCCGAAATTTTTCCATGGGGCTGTGGCCTAGTCAGGCTGTTCTGAAAAACAGCTTTTTGTCACAGTCCTTCTTTCTGTATCACTGACAGAATGAAATAAAGATTGATTGATATCTAACAGAGATTACCTGAATAATATGTGATTAGCTAATAACATTGCATTGCTAAATTGCCTTTTCATGCCGCGAAATTCGGAGGACGTGAGTACAAATCCCAGCGGAGGCATTTGCTTTTTTCTTCTGCTTTTGTTATTCTCCCGTTGATGAAAGACTACAGAACGAAAAAATATACATTCCCTCTGCTCCTTGGTTTCGTTGTCTGTTGGCTTCCGTCATGTATGCCATAATGAGCACCTCTTCTCTTTTCACTTATATGGTTAATTGCCTTGCTAAGTCACTAAGGAGATGAGCAGCAAGATGCGATCTATGACTTAGACAGGCAGACTACAAGGGTGGTTCTAAAAATAATGTGCAGAAAACCAAAGCAGCACTGAATAGTTTCGAAAGAGAACCGCAGTTTAAAATTCGTAGTGAGGCGCTCTAAGTGGCAAGGGGATACATCTACTTAGTGTAGGTATAGTGACCGCCGATCGGGATCACGACCGTTAAATAACTAGAAAAAGAATAGGGAGGGGCGCATTTGGCAGGTTTTTTTCGGATCATGAATGGCAGTTCACCAATTATCCTGAAGATTTGAGCATATAACAGCTTATATTATCTGTAATCAGGTATGGTGCAGAAACGTGGAGGCTAATGAAAAGGGTTCTAATTAATTTGAGGACAACGCATGCAGGAGCTATAGAAAGGAAAATGAATACTGTAAGGCTAAATGGGTTGAGGCATCAAATTTTGAGGCTATAAACATGTCGCCATGGCTTTATTTGTATGTAAGCTCACCCACGGCGAAGTATTTGATGCAGCCAACGCTTAACACACACACACACACACACACACATATATATATATATATATATATATATATATATATATATATATATATATATATATATATATATATATATATATATATATATATATATATATATATATATAAACTCAGCTCCAAAGAGTACCTAAATGTTCTTTCTCACGATCGAGGTCTATCGCTTGCGCTATAGTTGGTGGCGTAAAGCGGTGGGAATAATATCACTGAATAGTAATAATATCACAGCAGAGTAACTGGACGTACTATGAACGACGACGCGCAACATCGTCGGCGTCTAGGCGGTCGGTGTGCAGATCGGCAAATGTACAGTTGCTGACGCACCAACCGGCACCACTATTGGCGGCCAAAGCGTAACCTGCGCTTCGATGAGACCATAACTGTAGTTGCTGTTGTCTACGCCTTCTCTGTACTACGCGTAAGCGAAATTCATATGTGCACCCTTTTACCCACAAGCGGTATGATTAGGCCTAGCACGACCGCGGGATTCGTACGTGGGATGTCGACGATAGTGAAGAGGAAGTTCACGCGTTTTAGTAAATACAAATGGTCACTGAGCATTGTTTTGACAACAGTGACCTGAAATCGAGGATTTCTTACAGCAGCAGCGTTCGGCATCCGTCGTCGGCGTCGCATGTCCACAAGAAATTAAGTCATTTTAATTATTGCAAACGGGCGCCAAACATACTTCTATACAAAACAATTTAAAGCCTTGGACGCATCGGAAAAAGCAGTTACAAAGAGCGAGAAACGCCGGACATATTCGATGCCAGCAATCTGACTACGATGCGCTCCATAGGTTGGCGTTCGCATTCATCGGCGATTCTTGCTTAGTTACCGCTCTGCGTAAACAACTAAACGTACAATCGGCGCAAAAAAGAAGAGGTTATCTATTGTAAGTAGATCGTAGCTTCACATTTAATGCTTAACGAACGCACAAGTGCTGCAATGTAAACAAAATTAGCGCTGAGGTGCAGTCGTCGTTATGGGCGCATTCCTGGGGGAATTCTAGGGGGAATACACGGATTGTTTGCTATACAAGCAGCAGAAAAAACGAGCAGCAGATATCGCAATTAGTAGCCACGGGACCCGGAGCAATCTTGAAGCGCGGCTGCGCGGGCGGAACGAAGTGAAGACAGCGACACGTATTGGTCAGCACGAACCGCGAGACATCGTGTCGTTATATTGTGACCGGGGGACAGGCCCACTGAAGCGCTGCCGGCTACGGGCCACCGACACCGACGTCCGCCGAGAATCGGTGTCGGCGTAGTGTGGCGAAGCTAAATATAATGAAGAAACTGCGTTCACGAAAACTTTAACTGGACACAGCACATAAACTAATTGAATACGGACCTAGCGAAAGCATTTAAAAAGCGAAATAGATTTAGGTTATGCTCGCAACGCGGTTAAACCACCCGCTTTACTATACCATGATCAAATCAAGAATTCAATACTGCATCCTATTTTGGGGCACCAAGACCAAAGGTAATTTTGAACGTCTCCATATTCTGCAAATAATGCAGTAGGCTCATAGAAAATGCATCGTTAAGAGAACACACACCTCCGCTGTTCTTAAAACATGAAATACATACAATTACCTGTACATTTCGACAGCGCTTGGAACTGAACATATACACGCTTATAAAAATTGATCTAAATTCGCTTCTTGGGATGTACCGAAGTCGGGAATGCGCATATAGTATTTTAGGAAAAATCCTGTGCTAACAAAGAAGTTAAGAAGATTAAGAGCGTAAGTTGTTGGGCTAGTCGGTCAATCATGGTAAATACAAGGGGGGGGTACTGCGCACAAAACGACAAGGACAAGAAGATAACACAACAGGCGCAGACTCGCGACTAACTTTATTAACAACACGACACTCCTTTAATACTTTCAAACTGTCACATCACACACATGTGGAAACCAAAAACTTGTCTTCATTCTGATACAGTTGGATAGAAGGGTCACTTACGCAATCTTTATCCTTCTGTTTGATACAAAACGCCTCCGCCAACTGACGCGCCACCTGGTCACGGCTCCTCCTCAAAACTTTTGTATCTGTCAGCAAAGGCAGGCAAGGGTTATTGCGCATTAGCATCCGGGCATGCGCCACAATGCAGGGGTAAATTCGACCCTGTCCCTGATTTGATGGAACGCTGGTGTTCCCTTAAGCGCTCATTCAGACATCAGCCTGTCTGACCGATGTATACCCTGCCACAGGTGAGGGGATTCTGGTATACGACACCCGTCTGGCACCTGACAAAACGAGTGGCATGACGCTTCTCGCAGTCCGTTTTCCTCTTCCCTCCGGACATGACCTGAGGGCACAATGAGGCCAACTTGCATGGGGTGGTAAAAACTACCGGCACGCCGTAGCGTTTCGCCACGTTCTTCAAGTTGTGGGAAATTCTGTGAATATACGGTAGAACCACTGGCCTCATTTCCTTAGAACGGCCACTATCCCGGCACGTCCTATCTTTCAGTTCGCGCAGAAGCTTCTCTGCCACTGCAACAATGATTGAAGCAGGAAAACCAGCCTTCATCATCCTAATTACCTGATTATTGAGGCTCTCGTGCACCAGGTGAGCGCAAGACTTGGACAAGGCGCCCTGCAAGCAATACGTTCCGATAGCCCGTTTAACAGTCTTGGAATGTGCTGACCTGAAAGGCAACAGGTCTTTTGCGTGCACGTGGTAAGTACATTCAGCAAACGTGATCTGGTGTTAAAGTCAGGTTAATATCTAAAAACTGTAGCTTGTCATGTTCCGGTAACTCGTTAGTAAAGGTCAGACCCTTCCCATGTCTGAAAATCGACAAAAATTCTTCCACAATCACAGTGTGCGTCTCGCCAGGTCGATATTTAAGAAACACTAAATAGTCATCAACGTACCTAAATATTTTCAGAGTTGTCTCATCGTCAAAATAGCGCACCAGATCACAGTCAATGCTGGACAAGAAGATGTCAGCCAGTACAGGTGCAACACAGGAACCAATGCAAATTCCTTTGCGCTGAACAAGGACCTGATCGTTAAAAGATACATAGGTAGAACCAAGATAAAACTCAAGTAAAGACATAAAATTGTTCAGCGTTATACCGCAGGCATTCTGAAAAGCTATTACACCCCTATCTTCAATACAAGACCTGACGGAGCAAAACAGGGCATCGTGGGGTATTGAAAAGAACAGGTTTTGAACGTCAATTGAAAAGGCGTAGCCTACAGGTGGAGCATCCTGAAGGTAGGCGACTATATCATCCGAGTTTCTAGTCAAGAATGGGTGTTCCACTGCCACCAATTTCAAACACTTTTGAATAAACACACTTACTTCACGCTGCCAAGTACCTTTTTCACTTACTATGCACCTAAAGGGCTTGTCAACCTTGTGTGTTTTAACAGTGAAAAACAGTTCTAAGCTATCGCGCTTGGCGTCAATAACTGCTCTAGACAGTTTATCTAAAGCAAGGTCCTTGCACAGCACAGAAGATTGGGTCTTTACCTTTGACGGTTTCACCTTCTTCCGAACAAAGTTCTTCTCGACTGCTTGAGCAGCTTTTTCTACCAAATATCCCCGAAGGCAGGACGACGAAGCCTCCCTCTTTATCAGCTTGCAGAAGGGCTAAGCCATTGTCTTTGAAGAAATAGACAACTTCTTTTATTGATGTCTTGAGGTTTGAAGTGCTCCCACTCGCAGACATCCGTGGCCTAGCAGCGGACCGTAGAAGGCTGTCAACCCCATCTAGTAGGCACCGCTCCTGGTCCTCATTAGACGCCTTCCGCGCCAGCTGCCGGTTCAATGAAAGCAGCTCGTGCGCCGGCACACTAGGCTCAATGCTGAACCTCGGTCCTTTCTTCAGCACCTCAACAATTCCACTCGGTAACTCGGCATCGGCCAGTACTGACACGGAACCACCGTTATCCTTGGATCTTGGCCTATCTTTGGGAAGTCGTAGTAGGAGACATTTCCACCAGAAATCCACTGCCTGGGCTGTCTGACGTCGTAAGGCCCGTTTTATGTCTTTACTTGAGTTTTATCTTGGTTCTACCTTTGTATCTTTTAACGATCAGGTCCTTGTTCAGCGCAAAGGAATTTGCATTGGTTCCTGTGTGGCACCTGTACTGGCTGACATCTTCTTGTCCAGCATTGACTGTGATCTGGTGCGCTATTTTGACGATGAGACAACTCTGAAAATATTTAGGCACGTTGATGACTATTTAGTGTTTCTTAAAGATCGACCTGGCGCGACGCACACTGTGATTGTGGAAGAATTTTTGTCGATTTTCAGACGACATGGGATGGGTCTGACCTTTACTCACGAGTTACCGGAACATGACAAGCTACAGTTTTTAGATATTAACCTGACATTAACACCAGATCACGTTTCTGGATGTACTTACCACGTGCACGGAAAGACCTGTTGCCTTTCAGGTCAGCACATTCCAAGACTGTTAAACGGGCTATCGGAACGTATTGCTTGCAGGGCGCCTTGTCTAAGTCTTGCGCTCACCTGGTGCACGAGAGCCTCAATAATCAGGTAATTAGGATGACGAAGGCTGGTTTTCCTGCTTCAATCATTGTTGCAGTGGCAGAGAAGCTTCTGCGCAAACTGAAAGATAGGACGTGCCGGGATAGTGGCCGTTCTAAGGAAATGAGGCCAGTGGTTCTACCGTATATTCACAGAATTTCCCACAACTTGAAGAACGTGCCGAAACGCTACGGCGTGCCGGTAGTTTTTACCGCCCCATGCAAGTTGGCCTCATTGTGCCCTCAGGTCATGTCCGGAGGGAAGAGGAAAGCGGACTGCGAGAAGCGTCATGCCACTTGTTTTGTCAGGTGCCAGACGGGTGTCGTATACCAGATTCCCCTCACCTGCGGTAGGGTATACATCGGTCAGACAGGCCGATGTCTGAATGAGAGCTTAAGGGAACACCAGCGTTCCATGAAATCAGGGACAGGGTCGAATTTACCCCTGCATTGTGACGCATGCCCGGATGCTACGCGCAATAACCCTTGCCTGCCTTTGCTGACAGATACAAAAGTTTTGAGGAGGAGCCGTGACCAGGTGGCGCGTGAGTTGGCGGAGGCGTTTTGTATCAAACAGAAGGATAAAGATTGCGTAAGTGACCCTTCTATGAAACTGTATAAGAGTGAAGACAAGTTTTTGGTTTCCACATGTGTGTGATATGACCGTTTGAAACTATTAAAGGAGTGTCGTGTTGTCAATAAAGTTAGTCGCGAGTCTGCGCCTGTTGTGTTATCTTCTTGTCCTTGTCTTTTTGTGCGCAGTACCCCCCCCCCCCCCCTGTATTTACCAAGTTAAGAAGAACTTCTTATGGGACACTATCATTAGACTACCTGTCACAAAATTCGGCGCCTTTTCGAAAAAAAACGGCGCTGCGCCTAAGCAATCGTGCCCGCGCGCGGTAACAGAAAACGAAAACAGCGGGGAAGGACCCCCGGAGAGTGCGTAGCGTGCACTGCTGCAACTCAGCTCGCCGGTTCGGCGCCGAGGGACGCATGGCTGTGCGCGGCGTCGATTTTTCTCGAATGTTGGAGAAGTTTCTGCTTGTTGTCGACGGAAAGGGGGTAACCCTGTGCGCGCCAAAGTGATACCCTCCTCCCTTCGCTCCGACGCCGATGACTCAGCGTGCCGAGAATGACCTAGATTTTTCTCGAAGGTAATTTCCGCGCTCGACCAATGGGGTCGCGCGCCCGGCGCGAGGAGGAGGAGTTTGTTCAGTTGATACTGCGTGTATGTGCACGCCTGCTTTGGCGCGAAGAACAAACAGACGCGGTCTGCGCCTATAAATGAAGGGCTTCAAACACTGTCTGTTAGGCCGACCCGCCGTTTAAGCTTCTGAGAAGCGCGCCCGCTCGGATCCCGGGAGAACAGAACTCGACCAGCCAAGGACGGACCAGCAGGGCAACGTGCGCCAGTCTGCGGATCGGCCCCGTCGTGCTCCTCAAGTCGTCGGACTGTCGCAGTGACCGGTGAACAAATTGTGTTTTGTTTTTTGTCTCTCCCTGCGTTAGTGCACTTTAGGTGCAAAGATGTTGTTGAATTGTTATATCTCTCAAATGTTACTTTGCACGCGTTGCATAGTATTTGTGAATCACTTTGTATGTGCTTGTACGAGTGATAGTAAATCCTTTGTGTCGTCTCTTCGCTGCATAAAATTTGTTTTGTTTTGTGAACCTTTGGCTCCGACCCATTCTCTAGCATGCGACCGGCGAAAGCTGGGTACCAAACGACCAATCCCCTTGTCTCTTGGAAGCTGGTCTCCGGATGAGCTTGCCACGCTGAGTCGAGGGAATCTCCCTTGTGACCGAGACTGCTACCCCCACACGCTCTAAAGTGTGAGCGCACGCAAAAGTGCGCGAAGTGGGGACACTACCTCATCTCTGTACTTGTTTCCGGAACTTAATGACATCGCAGTAGATGTGTCACGATGTACATACAAAGGACCGGTAAAAATGTATTTCTGCTCGAACCTAAATGACCTGTCTCATTTTTTGTTACCTCATTCATATTAGTGTTTTGTTCCTATTGCCATGTTTCTTCTTAGTTTATTGTTATATATCTATGTAACTGTTGTTTTTTCTTTTTGACAATAAAATCATTTCAACTGGTTGTGATGCAATCTTTGTTTCGAGAAAAGTTCTCTAATATTCTATAGTATTTACGATTTCAGTTTGTATAATGCCCTGATCACAATACCTCACTGCGTTGTTTTCTGCACGCAGTGAAAAGTACAATGTAATTCCCGTACTCATTTTTCCAACAGCGCGCGTAAAGCTTACAAAGTGCAATGGTTCTCGCCAGAAAGAGTGCCCTTGTCAGCCGTATTTGAAACACCTTTTGCCTCGTCTTCCTTGGTAGAATGTTCCTCTTTTAAACTTTCTTTAACATGATGTATACCTGTTTTCTACCAAAATAGAATGCAGTGTATATGCGGTATGCCGACTGAGATCGGCCTAAGCGAGGTGGTTGGTTTAAGAACTCGATGTCGCCCCTTGCATGCTTGGCTTTACTCAGCACATCGCAGTACCGGTCGGCATTTCGAAAGGCCCTGGTATGCACAACTTGTGTACGAGAGCAGACGACGGAGCGGCCCGTGTGTCACTAGTTTAGGGGACCACGTGACCAGGGTTGCTGCTCTTCCTTGGGATTGACGTCATAACACGCCCCAGCGCTCAGAAACTGAAATCCCTCAGTATAAATAATGCAGTAATAAATAATTTACAGCGCATATATGAAATACGGAGCACGTATCACGCGTCCTGGAGCAATACGCAATTTGATAAAACAGACGGTGAGCAAAAGTTTGCTGTCTCCACCAGTGGTGGGTATCCTCACGACGGGGAGCCCCCATGAGGGCGTCCTCGCCCTCACTTCACGAGGATTTAACTCCGTTAGGTGAGGTTGAGGGATGACGGACTCATCATAATCCGTGAGGACAAGGGTGAGGAGGAAAGACATGGTGAAGATGAGGGAGGGCAAGATGCACTGTCAGGGGGCGAGGGTGGTGGCCCGAACCGTTCTCCGGGCTAACGTGTTTGCCTGTGCAGCCCGTTATGAATTCCCTTTTTAAAGCGCTGGCCAGTCATTAGGCAGAAGTTTCACGGGAAGACGTAGTTTCTGCAGTCTGGAGGTACACGAGGCGAACACGAAAAACGGGGAGCCGCAGGCCTTCTCCGTCGCCGCGATGCACTACGCCGCTGACAAAGCTATGACGAAAAAAGGGCTCTTCTAACTCAAAGCGTCTATATTTAAAAATTGTGTAAAGTCTTAGGTGAAACACCCTGCATAGTGCTCTATCAAAGGGGTACTGGCCGGGCCGTGCGGGTGGGCGCTGGTCGAGCGGCAAAAAGGTAGTACCGCAGTTAACGTTTTTGCTATCAACTCCGAGTCTGTCAGATGATCAGAGCGTAAAGTAAAACATGTTACAAATATACCAAGTAAGGCTGTGGAATTCCCAAGTTCTAAGCCTTGTTTCCCGGAACAAAGTCCGATTTCAGCTCAGTGGGTTTCATAGAACTGGCTGCAGTGAAAAACAGGCTTCTACAAAATTCCACCGCGAAATCAAAGGCTGTTGGCGGCGTTGGTATGGAATTTTTTCATTCACACAGTGAGTAGTTCAGTATAGTCGTATCTTCTTTCTATTCTCTATTTTCTGTGGAATTGTGGTATAAGAAAGCGGTGACGCAATGGGGTGAGGAAACCCAACCACTGTAGTCATACCATGGAAATAAAGCAGCTCCCTGACCACCTTGCATCATCCCTCGTCCGCCTGTGATTGTACGATATGCTAAAAAAATAAAAACTTGTACTGCTCTCCCAATAACACGAACATCTCATGGTTTATTTCTATCCTTGGTAAGAGGTGTGAACACCTAATCGCGCGCCGGATTTTATTAACTAAATTTCTTGCAGGCATGGTACGAAACTGAGACACAGCGCGTGAGTAAATGCGTAGACGTGCAAGAAAAATAATCACAGGCGGTTTAGCTTGATGTTAAGCATTATTTATCGTGCGCTAGCACACTTATCCCTGGTTTTGCGTGGCTTACTTGTTTATTTAGTTATTTATATGTTTATTTATTTATTATATACTACCAGTCCTTTCCAGGACTAAGGTGGGAGTGAAGTCAATCAAAGCACAGCGACGAAATACCAAGATAAACGGATACAAACAAACCGTAAACAAATACGCTTGCTAAGTGCTACACGAATGATCATAAACCGGAGACAAAAACTTATAAGGAGATATCAAAGACGCCACTTCAGCTGGTACCTGATTCCAGTCGTGCGTGGTCAGCGGAAAGAAATATTGGACTCAATCTTTAGCAGCATTGAATTCTTCGACATGTCGACAGTGTTTATTACGAGTTATGTGAGAAGTGCACTCCATGATGTTAATTGGCTTATCAATCCCAACAGTTTCGTTAGTAATGTTATAAAAAAGACATATACGTTTGTGCTTCCGTCCAGCAGAAAAGAACGGTAAATTGGTTATACTGTACGAAGGAGCGACTGAATCTTTCCTCCTAAAGCGGGAAAACTTGAAACGCAATGCGCATCGCTTAACATCCTCCAGTTCCTGCACTAAAGCTTTGCTTTTCGAGTAGCACTCCTCTAATGCTTACTTCACCAATGGGCACACTTTCTATGCTTTTGACTATGTGCACTTTTGATTACTTTAGACTTCTATTTCTTGATATTCTGTGCTTTTGCTTGACCTGAACTGGCTTACTTTAGTTGATAAATCATATGTTGTAAGTTTGCCTGATATTGCATCATTTTAAACTTGTACTGCGGTAGAATTGCTCATTGTCTACAATCACAGATCCCTGGGAGTCCTGATTCCGCTCCTGGCGTGAGGTGCAGCGTTAAACTACGCGCCACTGCGCTGCGATTGCAGGTGCTGCCATGGTTGGGGCTTGTGAGACCAATGTTGTTCCTGAGAAAACTCTGGCGGCTAATCGAACTGCCATGGTGGGCAGTTTTTATTATTTATTAGAGATACCTGAAGGGCCTTTTGGGGAGACCTTTACATGAGGGGTGGGCTAGCAACCTAGTGTTAATAGTGTTTCGATGGCTTTCTTGAAATGGTCCTGGTTTTTATGAAGGATGGTGTTAGTGGGCAGACTGTTCCAGTCACGCGCTGTTTGGATAAATAAGGAATGAAGGTGCGTCACGCTGCGAGCAGGAGGTGGGTAAACGGCCTTGCGGTGGCTTGTGCGGGCTGAAGAGCCATCAGCAGGCTGGGTAGGACAGTTGTATGGAAAGTTGTGTTACATTTTGTGATTCAACCATAGCCTTCCAACTATACGGCGTTGCTTGAGGTTAAGTAGGCATGCATTATTTTAGAAGGAAGTAACACTGGTGTAGTATAAGTAGTTTGAGTAGATGAATCAAACGGCGCGATTTGGAGCAAGTTCAATACAGTTGGTTAGGTTAAGTTGAGCAGGGTCCCAGATGACACATTCGTACTCTAACTTTGGCCGAATTAATGTTTTATAAGCTAGTAGTTTAACTGCTGGTGAAGCTAGACGTAAATTACGACGAAGGTAGCCGAGAGTTTTGTTAAAATTGTTAGTTATCCGCGTTATGTGGGTAGACAAGTTAAGAGTACCCGAGATAATTTGGGGCAGGATAATTTTCTCGTCTGTGGAAGGAAACAAGCGCAGTTTTGTTAGTGTCTGAGACCATCAGCAATCTACGACACCACTCTTCCATCTTTAATAGATCACATGATTATCTGCTGCATCATTAATATAATGGTAAATGATACAATCAGTGCTCACAATACGATGGGAAGCTTGTGATAACATCAGAACGTCACGTCGCCAAGGAGGCCTACGTGCTAGAAACAGGTATCGGACAGACGGACAACCGCTTATCGGCGGAGTGGAAAAGCTAGGGCACTGAAATGGCAACCACAGGAATGGCAACCACAGGAACTCGGGGAGTTAGTGTTTAACATTATTCAGCCTAAATGCTGCATTTTAACGACAGACCTGTTTGATTTTCATGTTTTGTTTCAAGAGTAGCATTAGAGCCTCACTGCAGCCGAAAGCCGGCATCGCACGGGGGGAAGACACTAAAGATTTAAATAACTTCATAGTTCGGGGAGCGGGATCTGAAGCCGCTGCGGCGCTAATAAATCTTTTCCACCGGCCACTGCTTCAGACCTCTACACCATCCGCACAGCTTTTTTTTTAAAAAGATGGCATTTATTACATTGAAATATATTCTATTTACATCAACCAAATTCATTACAAAGCGTTTAGGAAACGCCACGAAAGACATCGCAAAAACACCGCCACAGATCACTAGACGAGAGGTAAGGCTGAGCATGCCCCCAAGAGGAAGGGCCACTCCAATTTTAAGCCGATTCGTCTGTTCATGCACTACCCTCAGAAGAACATTCAGTTGGGATAAATCTTAAAACCCTGCTCGTATGAACTGCCAAGCTCTGGAGTTCTGCTTGCCATGTAGTCGTCTTCATCTCCTTGACGCATTCCCGCGTGTTAAACTGCCAGCCTCTCGCGCTGTAGTTTGAAATCATGGGCTTCATCATCTTCCATCTGTGCGCGTCGAATCGTCATGAGACAAGCATGCAGCAAACCGCATGAAATGGCAGGAGGTTAAAACCAGTGAAATTCAGAGGACCCACTTCTATCGCAATGCCACCAGGTGATGGCAAATAACCACCTACAAACTTTTCTTGTTCTGAGTCTATTCTGTGCTTAGCACTTATTGTAATTTTCGTGGTAAATGCTGCTGCATTGTTCATTGTTTTCTAAATATTGTCACGACGCAAGAAGAACCATGCAGGTAGGCGTAGGAGAGAACCGAAGAACGAGGTCGGTTCTCTTTAATCCCGGAGCCAGGTTTAGCCCGAGCACGCCTCTCATGCTAACAGCCGCTTCGTCGTCGTTTCAACTAAGCGCAGAGGCCGTGCTGTGCTAAGCACGCCGCAATATTCTTTGCGTACATTAGTTTTGTACACAGACACAACAACGCGCTGGCTCATTTCGGCAGTATATTTAGATAAGAATGAAATGCTATAAGTTCAAGGCACATGTATGCATGCAGTGCGTGCCAGATGTAAAGTCAGAGCGATATTTTAGGACTCAACTCTTAACCGCTTCGTTTTTATCTAACGTATTAGTTCGCAGTTCGTAGAAATATTCCACGCCTCAGTATTTTCCGCAGCATTTTCTTTCATAATGAGACACTAAAACAGGAATTTTTTTCTTCTGTCCCATCATACCTACCGTCACGTTTTGATCATCCGCATAATGTTGCCATCTCTACTTGTAAAACGAATGCGCTTTTTAATTCTTTCTTACTGAATTCTAGCACTGAGTGGAATCACATTCCACCCCATGTCGCCTGCATTGAAGACGCATCATCCTACCAGCCACTTATCACCGAGTGTGTCATCGAACAAGCTTCTGCATAATGATTTTTGTTTTTTGCCTGCACTTTCTGCTATGTATATTTTTTTTCTTTTTCACCCACCCGCCCTAGAACGCTCTCTGGCCCTGAGGGTATTGTAATAAATAAATAATAAATAAACAAAAACAGCACTCCGACACACGCGCACGCATACACACAACAATATGAGCACGTAGCCTCTCATTCAATAGTGCCTTGAGGGCTTGTCTTCTGTTTACCACTCATTAATATCGCCAGAGGTTGCCGACTACAAAAAACAACTCCAGTTCTAAAATGGCAGTGAGGGCGAGGATTGGGCGACGATGGGAGGGCAAGGGAAAGAGAGGGCCAGATAACTTCTCAAAATGAGGGCGAGGGTGAGAGAGGGCCTTGGCTTCAAATGTGAGGGTGAGGGAGATGTAAAAATGAGGGCATTTGCCCACTTCTGGTCTTCACCCCTTTAAGAGACAGGAAGAGGGCACAGCTGGTCAGACAGCAAATGCGGCTTAATGACATCCGAGACAAAATCAAGATATGGGTTTGAGCAAAGCAACTACTAAGAAGGCCAAACAATCGGTGGTTTGTGGTCTCCTGCATTGTGGAAAACTGGGACTTGAAGTCCTGTTAGAGGACCTTGATTTCTTTTTGAATGTCACGTGTAACCTCGTATTGGATTTGCTCTGCTGTTTGTGAGAGCTGAGTAGAAGTATGCAATGGTGCTTTGCTTGCCACGGTTTTTTTGGTTGATGTTTCTACGCACGCTTCTGGGTCGGCTCGGTCTTATGACGGAACAGTGTAACGACGAGAGCGATCGATCATTTCTCATGGTTGTCAGGGATTTTAGAGACAATTTCTGCGCCCAGCGGCGCTATCTCCTGCCGAAGAGCATTGACGAGGTTACTCTCTTGTACACGTTAACTTGACTATTACGAGCCAAAGTTGAGTGTTTCAACAGGGCAGAGAACTAAGCTAGTTGGTATACGTTCATTATGTTATACGCTGCTACGTCAGCCCACCGAACGCATGCTTTTTGCGATGCCGCTCTAGACATAGGTGTCTCTGGAGCAGTTGCCGGCTTCTCTGTAGCACTTAGCGGCGTCTCAGAAGGAGTTGGCGACCCTCTGTTGGAACAAGCGCGGCTCACCGCGACGTGCCCCAATGTTCTGCGCGAGACGCAAAATGGCTCGTCATCGCACTCCTCTTCGTTGTATGTGACTTCGGCCGCAGTCTTTGCTCAAACTGTCCTCAGTACAGAACTTTGCGTTATGACCAATGTTATGGCAGTTATAGCAAACCATACGCTTTAGCCGATATTTCTCTGGCCTTATATTCTCCATGTAGCACTTGACAACTTTTGGCAGTGCAGCTGCATTAAATATGATGATATCTTTGTCAATTTTGCTCACCTTCTCTACTTTCATGATTTCTGCTTGTTCACTTCGAAGCAGCTGAAATATTGTTTCATTGTTGTCTTGCGAATGGACAGTGGGAGGAAAACAAGGCGCCATGAACTTCTAGAGTCTGACAGGCAACCTTCCTTTATGTGATAAATTTATGTGTTAGATCCTCCAGTCTAAGAACACACTGGGCTTATTTGTTGGGTACCTAAACTTAAATATACTGGCAGATCAAACATCCTCTTGCATGCACTGACAAAACGCGTTAACCCTCCTGAACATTACCATAGAGGCAGTATTTTACACGAAGCCTGCAGCAGTTAATACAACGGCTTCATCGAAATAAAGCTACTTATGCCTGTGGAGTCAACACAAGGAAAGAGCTTGCAATACGGACACGTGTTTGGTAGTTGAAAACACAGAGGAACACTTAAAAATGGGCTTGGTGCTGAGGGGCAGCAGAGAAAAAAGGAACTCGTAAAGAGGACGGACGGAGCTAGCCCTGATTATGTGCTAAATATTGGTCGTCTTTTTCTTATTTCCGCCTTCCCTTAAAGAATAATCCAACCAGTCCAAACCAATTTTTACAGCTGCACCAAACATACGCACATAGGGTGCACACCATACACACATGCGCTTGCAGACCACTCGCACTCTTTAACAAAAACTGATAAGTTATAGTTCACATAAGCGAACAAATATGTTACCTGGACTTCTCATTATTCACCACTGTGTCCATGGGTGAGAAAATTGTACTGCAGTCACAAATTCAGAATCTCCTGACCCAATCATTGTTCAAACTGTAAACGTTTTGTTGGCAACACGTCTCCAACGAGTCTGAAGACAGGACTCGACAAGAAAAAAAATACATGTACATTGTAGAACCAAGCACACCACATTCAGTGAGAGTGAGAAGTTGACAAGGTTTCGATATGTTTAACATGACAAAACAGCATATCGACAAGAAGGTTGGTAACTCTCCAGAGTCATTGAGCCACTGGGCCAATATGACGACATCGTGGCACAACACAATCTTCCACAGAAAGCACACAACAGGGACCACATGCACAACTTGTATTTAATATGCTGCAATTAGTGACACAGAAGAATACAACTTGTTCCAAAGCGCAAAACAAGCACAAGCAACCTCATTGCGGTGCGTGAAAGGTACACTGGGAACTATGGCCTGTGGAAGTATGTGTACATATACATTGCATAACATAAAAAGTTACCCTCAGCTATCATGACTTGCCAACATGTCAGTGAAGGTGCGCTAGGAAATGCACATTTCTCAGCTTTGTTCGCCCAAGGTCCATAAAGCAGTGTGCTGCGAAGTACTCGCTGCACACAGAATACATTTTTGCTCACTGGGAAAGCTGGCTTTGAAAGAAGCTCTTCTCGCCCGGCGTACATGTACCATATTTTTGCCCTGGGGAGAAAGAACCTTTTCGGAAGAAAGTCCGGCTTTATGTCTCTCAAAACATTATCTCTGCAAAGTTCGGCATAAGAACAAGTGCAGGGCAAAATGTCTATAATTACACATACATCACAAGGTAGACTGGCAATTTTGAACATTAACAGGCCTGCAAATGTAGATAAGGCTAGGAGAAATTGGATGTCCTAAAAAAAATTTAGGCATCATAGGTGCACTTGGAAGATGCGCAGCATCAAAAATAATAATAGCTATGCTTGAAATTTACAGCAAATATTTTAAACTGAGTGTGAAAGCTTTTGAGGATTTGAATTGGAAAGAAAAAATTTAGAATGTGTGTGTGTGTGTGTGTGTGTGTGTGTGTGTGTGTGTGTGTGTGTGTGTGTGTGTGTGTGTGTGTGTGTGTGTGTGTGTGTGTGTGTGTGTGTGCGTGCGTGCGTGTGTGTGTGTGTGTGTGTGTGTGTGTGTGTGTGTGTGTGTGTGTGTGTGTGTGTGTGTGTGTGTGTGTGTGTGTGTGTGTTAGCGTGCTAGCGAGCTATTTATGACAAATTTTGTCCTCGTCTCTCCGTGCCGTGATGGTGAATGCGGCCTGTTTATTGCCCAGAGCTCCTGAACGGACCTGGGCCCATTAATTAAATCACAATTTGGCGAGTCTCCCAGGATACGTCAGTGAGAGGGCCGATTAGCAGACCAGTATTCACGCAGAGCGCTAAGCTTGAGCGACGATGAACCTAGAGCGTTAAGCCGTGTTCGGCGCGCCGCTGGGTTTCTCGGGTGCGGAGCTCAGGCAGTGAATAGACAATGAACGCGCAGCGCAGAGGGCGGAACGGGCTGCATAAAGAGAGGAAAGTCGGGCAGCCGCTGTGAGAGAGAAAGAGATTGTGGAGTTGAAACTCAGACTCCAAGAAGGAGCTAGGAGGAACAAGATTTATCACGTCGAAATCCTCGCAGCATCGAACTCTGCCTTTCTATAAACCCGCAAAAACTGTTACCGTTGTTCGATGAACAGTGTTATGATTTTTGTATGCATGCTTGCAGCGTTTTGAGCCCGTGGCAACAGGATCGGACTGGCCTCAAGAAAAATCGACTTTGGCCGTAATCATGTGCCTCGCAGTCTAGGTCTTACCTATGATCTGCCGGATGATTGCCGCATAATGGTTAGATTATCAAAAATAAAGAAGGAGCTCCTGCAGCGATTTAGATTTTCTGCTTAGGGTTACAACGACAAATTTCGGAGGCCTCGAGCCGAAGAAGGCGAGACAGGAAGACCGCAGCGAGACTTTCTGGCAACTTCGACCACTGGATTCAAATGGCGAATGTTGACAAAGCATTTGAAGGGCTGCGCGAGCATATGATTGCTGAGCAATTCCTCCGATGCTTCCAACCGAAGCTCGTTGTCTTCTTAAAGAAACGGGAGTGCAAGACACTCGATTGGCTGGCCGACAGAGGTGATCGCTTCCTGGAAGCGCAGAACTTTTCTAATCTCGGAAAAATTCCTGATGTAGCTAAAGAAGCCAGTAAGAACTCTGGCGACCCGCAAAAAAAGGCATAATTACGGCGCATGTTGTGCAATCGTCCGAGGCATCGGGCTTCCGATTGTCGCAGCTCCACTAAAAAGGCGCCCAGGTGCAATTTTTGCGGCAAGATCGCACACAGGGCGGAGAGTTGCAGAAGTCTGCACCCGGAGGAAGAGCAAAGTGCCGCCTGCCATGCTACACTTTCCCTCCCACCTGCCTCACCTGCCAGCACTAAACAGCCAAAACATGTAAACGAAAGCGCTCCGTTCCCAGTAGTGATCACAAAAACATGGGGAACGCTCTTCAGCCTATAGCGGGAAGGATGCCAGTTGATGAATGATTAGCGGCGTGAAAACACGTTCCGGTTCTTTGAGACACGGCTAATAATGCTGTTGTTACCCGCCGGAGTTTGGTTTTGATGACCTCTTTCACAGGACGCACAGCGACACTATATCTCCTGGGTGCTACCGTCACCCAATTAGCCGAGTCAAGAGTGCTAGTGCATACGCCATACATCTCTGGTAAGGTGAAAGCACTTTGCAGAAAACGCCCCTTGTACGACCACGAGCACGGAAACAACACAGGTGTCAGAGAACCACATGACCTGAACTCGGACTGGATGAACGCGTGTGCTATCGAGCATGAAACGGCACCAGTTCCACATGACTACCTCCCGCCTGGAAAATCGGAGTGTTTTGTTACCGCCGTGGCCAAGACACAAGAGGACAAGTTATCCACGTTGCACGTGTCACCAATCCAGTTATGTAATGTCACAAAAGACCAGCTAGTTGAAGAGCAGTGGAAGGATGCAGCGCTGAAACGACTCTTTTCTAAAATCAATATGGAGTTCCAATCTGGTAAGGGTAACAAATACTTCTTCCGTGAAGAACGAAATATTCTTTACCGGCATTTCTTCATGTCGACTGGCAGGAATTTATAACAGGTTGTCGCACCCCTAGCGCTCAGGCCGCAAATTGTACGGATTGCACATGAAAGCATTACGGCCGGGCTGCAAGGATTACGACGCATGACCGATCGCGTAAGAAAGCATTCTTACTGGCCTGACCTACACGGAGATGTCACCCGATTCATTAAGTCGTGTGATAAATGCCAAAGAACAACAGCCAACGGCAAGGTTGGCATTGCTCCGCTTGGCAACTTGCCACTGATCACTACTCCTTTCGAACGGGTTGCCGTCGACATCATCGGGCCTTTCGCACCCAAGTTCGATAAAGGTAACCGATGCGTGCTCACGCTGATGGACATCGTGACGCGTTACTCCGATGCCGTCACGCTTCCTGCGATTGACTGTGCGCACCTTGCGCAAGTGCTAGTCGAAATGTTTCCCTGCATCGGTATACCAAAGGAAACTGTGACTGACCAGAGGGCCACGTTTACCTCCGACCTCATGAAGAAAGTTAGCCAAGTCTCTCCATCAAGCTCCTCAAGACGTCACCTTACCAGGCGATGGCGAATGGCCTGGTGGAGAAATTAATGGAACTCTCAAGGCAACGCTTAAGAGAATGTGCCAAGAAAAGCCTCGGTCGTGGGATAGGTGTCTGGCACCGTTGCTCTTCGCTTACCGTGAAGTTCCACAGGCGATTCTAAGGTTTACCCCGTTCCAACTGATCTATGGACGCCATGTGCGAGGGCCACTGGCAGTACTCAAGGAGCTCTGTACAAATCAGAGTATGCATGGAGAAACTCGCTCAACGTACACCTATCTGCACTTTCGCACATTCATGTTAATAACTGGTGTCTCGTATGAGTGACAATTTACGAAAACATTCATAAGTTGCTTGTACTCCAAGAAGTCAGTTCCTCGCTTCCTGTGCAATATGCCTCACACTGTCATTCTACTTTAATGAAGCACCGGCTGGTTTAAACTTACCGAAAAGAGGAAAAAAATAACCTTGGAACTCTTAGCTATTTCACTAATTTCGCTAACCGCACAGCTCCCCAACACACCTCGTTCTCCAGAAACTTCGTGTGTTCTTCGCTTACAAACTAACTATGGTCAACAAGTGTTTTTCCACCGGTTTTCAGTTTCAAATTGATCTTCTGCTATGTGATATTGATGTGCTCAGTTGTTCTGCCAGAAATATGTATAAAGTGTTCTTGCGCTTATGACTATGCAGTCTTGGTCAAAAGCCTTATGGCCAAGGCCTTTTCGCTTCAGCCACATAACAGATCCATTACGGCACTATTAAACATCGAATGACATTTAAATTCTGGCAGAAGGTTTCTTCTTGCGGTAGGGAAGCTTCCTGCTCTACTTGTGCTTAGAATGATCCGCTACATGAAGCCTTCTAGGTACATTCATTTCTGTGCAGCTGATTACTGTGGCTTTAAGACATTTCACCCAGACTGTACATGCAGTTGTATTTTTATAACTGTTGTGTAAGTTATCCTTCTATGTTTTTCTGTGCATTTTAGTTCTTGTTGGTAATATTTTTCTTCGCTTTGCTCTAGTCAAGCAAGGTCAACCAGGCTGCCTCTTGTAAGCTTCTCCCCCTAGTTTCGCCCACATACATTGATAATATTGTTGTACCTCCTTGTTTGTGCAAATAAATTAAATCAAGTCATATTCGGTTGGTCGAAATTGGGCACTCTGAAAACATTTGGCTGCCTCTTTCCGAGCACTCGCCTCCTGCGCAGAGCTCTTCGAGGTGCTCCAACTTCATGGTAACACAGGGTAACGGGAGTACTTCCACCAATCAGAGCACGGCACCGGCACAACGCCGATTTTCAAAGGCACGGTCGCTCAGTGGCAGGCAGCGAAACGGCAGTGTTTTGCTGTTCTTGCTTTCAAGTTCTACACGGGCTTCAAGCCATCGAAATTCAACAGTATGTGTAGCATTCTTCAGAATGTTTCTTTGCTGTGCTTAGCGGCAGCATCAATCGCCATCTCTACAGGAGCATGAGGAAGCGACGACCTGCCACGCACGGCAACCGTTAAGTAGCTGCACTGCTCGAGGCAAACCTCACACCACGGCCTTGGCTAACGTGGTACGCGCGTTAGCGGTGAGCGGAGCCCGCTCGCACGCAGGTGCTACCCTCGCATGAATGTGCAGTTATTGCAATCGCCGTGCCAATTACTGCCGCGGCGTTTGCAAGTATCGAAAAGGTACAGCACGAGTAAACTTCTGCAGTATTCTTTCACTGGATTTTTGATACGGCACAGTGGCTCCGTATTTGTACCTGTGCAGATGTAGCGGGAGTGCTCATAAGTGCTTGAAGTGCAAAGAATCTGCGTGCGCAGGGCGAATGTGCCGTCTTTGTCGCTCGTAATGGTAGTGTCAGCTGACGAACGTATGAGGTGATGAACACGCTGGCCAAGCTAAAGAGACGTTGCGGAGCCGATTGACTAATTCTTTTTCAGCCAGTGTTCTTATGATGGAATCCGGGTATTTACTTATTTATTCAAGATGGTTTCAGGCTCTAAAAAGGAGTATTATTTGATGCGTGCGAGTAAAAGAAGAGGACAAAAAATGAGCTCATGCATCATTATACAATAAGCAACTGTGTAGTGAAAAAGCTGAAGTCACAAAGTTTTACATCAGATTAAAAATTCGGCCGATGCCTGTATCCTCTGCAACAAAATTAATGCCATGAATGGCCACGATATTTTAAAAACTTGCTTCATATAGTGGTAATAGGATGTAAGAAATGTCAAATGGAAGTGAACATTAAAAAAACTGCCTTTTTATCTATAACCCGTTAAAAACCGACGTCTGACTTCGTGCACAGCTTTAATAACGTACCGCTCACCCGAGTTCACGAACGTGAATACCTTAGCTTAATCATTTCTCATGATCTAAGATGGGGACACACATTTTTACAGTATTGCATAACCTGCTTTAAAATGGTTGGTCTTCAGCAGAAGACACTTCGAGGACCGCCAGCGGAGACGAAACTGTGAGTATGTAACGCAATTACAGACTCGTATCTCGAATATGGAAACACCATTTGGTTCTTTTTAACATAGCAGCTAATTAACAAAACAAGGAGTGCAGCGAAATGCAGTTAGATTCGTCTTTAACAAACAAAGGACCACTGATTCGATTTGCCAAGTTCTTAAACAGGCCTGTATCCTTACTTTACAAAACCGCCTCAAACTTGGGCGGCTAAAATTATTGTCCAATTAGTACACAAAACACTAAACATAATTACGTCTGTATACATATCCTCAGAGCAATCTATACCTTGCCCGCGTAAGCATCCACTAACTCTCAAAGAATGTGCAATCCACACCGACCCTTCTAGAAATTCATTTTTTTCCGCTTGCATTAAGGAATGCCATTGCTTGGGCACCTCTACCACTACTGACCCACTGTCTAGTTTCGCTTCGTGCCAATTAGCCCCGCATTTCATTTCGAGCGGAGAAAGCTCCGTTCTCAGCTAAAGTGGCGCCTGGGTCGTTATAATGCGGTAATCCTCGACGTAGGCCAACTTTAATTTGTCGTCAGTGTGCCTTCAGTGCTTCTTCCACAAAGTGGCACTCGTTCCTTGTTGACATGGCCGATAGCCCTGCCCGCTGCATGTGTGGCTCTTGTGAGCCAGCAGAGCATGTTCTTTCTGAATTCCCTGAAAGTGTTAAGCGCCGATGAAGAAATGATGTATTCTGTACCCTACACCATGGATCCTCGGGCGTTACACCGACCGGCTGCCCGGAAACGCTTGTTTCGATTGACGGCACAATGCTTGCGCGACACTTGATTCTTACGCGCCCTTTCCGCCATGCAGCAGTGCAGGTCGGCCAACCAGAACATCCTTCCCGCTTGAGGAAGGAGTCGAGTTATAGGAGAGAAATAAGACAACTTGGTTCATGAGAGACTTGCGTCTCTGTGCATCTGTTATTAATCATTTTTTTTAAATTTACCTAAAATTAGCTCACGCGATAAATTTGTTGGAGAATTCGGGCCGAATGACGTCATCAAACCGCCCCTTTCGGTCCGCAAAGAACAGATATGCAGCTGAGTAGCTCAGCCGGAGCCTAAATATGGACATGAGTTGCCCTAATTTTACTGTAATTTCATAGACTGCAGACACTTGCAATGAATGTGAAACCTTAGTTGTTCCTGCCAGTGAAGAATGTATTTGCGACTAGCCCACGAACATTAAAAACGCTGCAGATGCAACAGGCCCTCCCGCCATTGCAAAGAGAACGCGTATTCCCACTGGCGTTCCATTCCTGCGGTAACAGCTCGTCTTCATTCGGGCGTCTTTATATAAATATCTCTGGACGAAGATGCGTGAGCGTCGCGCAAGTTAGCTTTGGCACTGTAGGGGAGGATGCGGCAGTGCTGCATCTCTCAGGGCGGGGAACCGACGTCGTAGCAGATGCAGACGCAGCACGACGGGAAGCGGAACCAGTCAGCGAAGATGCCGCGGCACTCGTTGCGCGGGTCGAAGGCCAATAGTCGGTGCAGTCGGAACTGCTGCTCGCACCGGCACCCGTCCCGGCAGAACATCTGCTCGTTCTCGAACCTGCGGAGATGGCCGGTGCGGCAGGGAGCATGCATGCACAGGCAAAATAGATTTGATGCCTGAAAGCGCCTTCGATGCGCGCAGTCATGCAAGAGATGTCACAAGTGTACGAAACACAGTTACACCGTCTGAGTGCCACTACCGGCTTAGCAGCCATAATGTACCAATGTGTTTGGCCTCAGAACACCGTACACCAGCGCGGAAACGCCACAAACCCCTGTGGCGTTCATTGTGACTCGTATGCGAAGTCTCAAACAAAGAGAAAGCCCACACCCCATTAAGTACAATTGGTGAGTCTAGGCAACCAAAATAAACGAAACACACCAAGGGCAACCCTCAGTGCTAAATGAAAAGAAAAAAAAGCATGCAAAAGAAAATCAGCAGTGAAAAATTGTGGTAGTTATATTCAAGTGCGCGGCCATAAAACTTTTGATTGCAAGAGACACTTGAATTTAGTAAAAAAGAAATTGCTTAGTTGTGTTTATACAGGATATGCTGCATGTAAGTGTGCACTGCCCAGAAAATGACGAAAATAAGTGATATGCGACCAGAGTCTTGTTTGAGCAAAGGCGGTCGTCAGCGCTTTAGATTTATAATTAGGCGTCCGTTTCTAGGCCTTCATTGTTGGCAGCCGTATTTAACGACGCACATTTTTTTTTGTAATTAAACAATTTCTTGGGCCATTCCTGTATCACAATACTACACTGCACCTCAATTATAATTAGGCATTCCTCTGTTTTCGCAAATCACTGCTCTTGTGAGGCACAATTGTAGTTCATTATAATGGGCACACTTCCGACAGTGTTGAAAAAAGATTAAAAAGTTTATTATTCTATGCTTTGCAACCTGGTTGTCTACTTCAGGACCTATCCTTGAAGGTATGAGCGATAGCTGCCTGTTGATTCTTCCATTGTTACCGCAGTCTTTCCGATTCCGGCTCTGAACCTTGCAAGTCACTACATATATGGTAAATAAGTTCTAGAGGTAACGGGAGAGGTCTTATGTGTCTCTTTATTGAACCTAGCTGTCCGTCGCAAGCAGAAGTTAAGGCGTGTTCATCGATTTGCAGTACAGACTCCAAAGTAATTGTAAGTTGGCTCGCAAACTACTTTTCGTAGAGCGATGTCGTTTTTCACATCATAGTTCCTCTGGCCACGCATTAATTTGACATGGAGGTAGTTCGCTTCAAATGCATGTTTAAACACGTGCATTGTTTTCATACTCAACAGACATTGTACTTTTTTAGAGCTCAATTTTGAAGGCAGGATCAAAATCGAGTTAACGAATTACGCTTGCGCAGAGGTGTTTACTCCACTTGTCGGCTGGCAAAGGGGAGTACTTAGGCCAGAGGTGGGTGCAGCTTATTACAGTACTGCTTGAACGGCCTTGAAATCAAGCCTTGCAAAGACAACAATCTAGGGATTCTCGTATGCCGAAATCAGGGTGCAAATAATGGCCGAATGATCATCATTTTTTTTTAGGAAACTGTACTTCCGAGGTGAATAACACATCAACAAAAAATAATGAAGCTATTGCTGATGAAGTGAGACTGAACAGATCCACTGAACAAATATCCACACCAACCAAAAATGAATGCAGCTATTGCTGAGGAAGTCAGATTGAACAGATCTACTGAACAAAAGTCCACACCAACAAAAAAACAATGCAGCTATTGCTGAGGAAATCAGATTGAACATATCCGCTGAACAAAAAGCGACACCAACTTCTTTCACCAATATGCTACCTGATGCGACGAGTTTTGCCCAAATCTTTACTGTGTAAAGAACTGTACAATGCTAACAACACGTGCTGAAGGCCAATTAACGTAGCTGCTCGGCTTTGCATGGGCATGCCAATCAAGTAAAAGAGCTTAAAAGTTCATGTTTATGGACCGAAATAAAGCCTTTTCAGGAAACAATAAATTCTATAATGATATCATTGTCCCCTGAGCGTACTGCTTGAATGGCAAAAGAATTGGATGGGGTTGCTGTAACCCACGTATTACAGTAACAGTAGAGTGATTCGCGTGTATTAGGCGCGGTCTCGTCTGCAAACGAACCTATGCAGAGTGATTTCTTTTTACCCTTGACAGGTATTTATTTTAGAACTGTGAGATATATCTCGGTTCGGTCTGTTGAGCCGGTTTGTACAGCAAAGTGGAGGTTACCTAATGTAAATGATCAGATGAATAAACAACTTAAATTAACTAATAAACATTTATATTTATTTTTTTGTTTTTAGGGGTCATGTTATATGGCGAAACTGATGGCCGTCAATATCAAAAGTTAGCCTTGTTTTCAAATATTCCTATTCGGAAATGTGGTTCGAAAAACCGAACGTGAAAAATACGCATATGAAAGCTTGTTGAGTTGGCTTTCCCGCATTAAGGTTTACAAAATGGCCTCGCTGCGCATAGGATCTTCGGAGAAATCAAGTTAGCTTCTTCTACATCATGAAATACGCAAACTGCGCCTGTAATTCATGCATATGTTGTGCGCGAGACGTTACTTTTTAAATATGCAATGCGCAAATAGCCAACCAGGTTTCAGATGCTTATTTTTGACATTCAGTAGTTAATAACATTCTCCTGATTAGGAAAATTTATAACATAGCTCACCTTCGATGGTTATGGCCATCAGTTACGCATTGTACTTCGGCACGATATGAAAAAAAAATTATTAGTTAATTTAGTTTAATTATTCGTCCAAATATTGATCAATGTTAGGTGCATAATATCCGTCTTGCTGTAAAATCCAGCTCAACAGACCGCACGGACGTATCTTTCCCAGCTGTCAAGATAAAGATCTTTAAAGGTTACAAACAATTAACGCCGCAAAGCAGCGCCCCTTCGTAGCCGTAGAAGACGACGCCTCGGGGCTCGTACTCACGCGCACTTCTCGGCATGCACGTACTGCTCGAAGGGGTAGACGTTGAGCAGCGCCAGCACCTTGCCGCGCGTGTTGTTGGCCCAGTAGGGTGCCAGCACCTCCTGCTTGACCGGGCATGCGTTGCTGCAGGCGGGGAAGGGTCATGAAACTCTGTGCGAAAATTCTACGGCGCTTTTAATGCATTGATGCAAGCTGGTTTTCTATACTGCACGCCAATGCATCCAGAGCACACGTGCAAATCGTTTACAGCGAAAGCCGTAATAGCTTTTTACGAGCAATTTAGCAGAAGCAGTGTAGGGGGTATAAAAAACCAGCAATTATGGACAAAAGCATTTTTCAACAGGAAAGATATTATGAACGCAATTTTTTCACGTTTCGTAAGATTTCAGTATGACAGTTAATATATCCGTAGATATCACCTCAGGAGGCTGGCATTTTGTTTTTGCTATTAACGTTTTGCAGTCCGCAAGAACGTTTCCCATTGGATTTCTTGGCAGCCTTAACTACTCGATGTGAGCTATTGAAAAAATTTAGAAGATATTGCTACGCAAGAATAGAGCGTTACCTTCAAATTTCAATAACGGTAGATTGCAATACACCAATATTCAAAAATTTAATCCAATAAATTGCACATCTTGCGCGCAGAGAGTGAGGTGCCCACCACCACCCCCTGTAGCCCCCTGATCAAAGAACTTCAGGCCGCTGTGAGTGCTCCAGGAGGGGCCGCGATCCGCTTTCACGGTGCTGCCACCACCGCGGATCACTTCCGCCGAGGATAAAGAGGGTGAGGGAAGCGTACCCCTCACTCCAGGGCGCCCCTTGACAATAGCGCCCAGGGAATCCTAGCGCGGCATTCGTTCTGCCTGCTGCGTTCTGTCTTGGGGCCATCGCGATAAGGCGCATTGTGTGAGTAATGGCCCGGGCCAAATTTGTAGGTCACCATCGTGTCGGGCGCGTCAAGTTATGGTTGGAGGCGCTTTTCGTCCAAATCGCCCAAGGTAAAATTTCGTGGGTGGCCCGAGCCAAATTTTTGGCCATGACCTGGGCCAAATTTTGAGGTCGCTATCGTGTCGGGCGCGCCTAGTTACGGTTGGAGGCGCTTTTCGTCCAAATCGCCCAAGGTAAAACTTCGTGGGTGGCCCGAGCCAAGTTTTAGGATATGACCCGGGCCAAATTTTGAGGTCGCCATCGTGTCAGGAACGATGAATTCTGGTCGGGCATCGATTTATGTCCGGATCAACCTGTCAGTCTGTCAAAGTCAATCTGTTGATATGCTGTGGTTCTCAACGTTAAACCAAGGTAAAATCAGGGAAGCAATGGTAAGCGACTTTTGCGTTGAGTAGAGTTAGCGCTCTAAAAAGCGCAATATTAGCGCAACACGCGAACGGTTTACTAACAGCAGAGAGTGTAATGTGTCGATTTGTGCGAAAATTCGGGGCTATCACTAGAACGTGCTGACATAAAGAAAACGGCTAGTGGGAATCGCAGCCTACCGCTTCTATCAGAGCAGATGTATTGCAGATCTATTAGAGCGTATTTGCTGGACAAAAAATTATTCATTCCGGCGATAAACAGCAACCGCACTTTCATCATCAATATTTCAGAGGTCGATAGCTTGATTGCCTTTTTATTACTCCCGCCACGCTCCTTCACGAACTCGATTATCGACGCCTTGTGGCCGATGCATCAGTAGTTGTAACCGATGTCGTATGCGGCGAGTGAGCTGTCCTAAAGCAAATCAACGGTGCGCATATGAAGTGGCAAACAATTTGTCCTGCCTTCATTGACATACTCAGCTGTTGAAATGAATTTCGATGCTTCACAGCGACGAATGGCCTTAGGCTATTCTGCATCAGTGCAGCTAAAGATCTCTGCAAGGCGCCTCTTTTGAGACTGGTGTATACAGGTCTTTTACATTCGCAAGTATGGCATGCCTCACTAATTATTTGAAAACATTAACTGAAGAAAGTGTGCGAAATTTTTAATTTTAACTTTGCGGTGCATTACAAGCACCTCTTATTTAATGCATAATTTTTTACTGTGCTTTACAGGCTGTCAGCCGCGTACATCTAAGGGACGGCTCAAAGTTGAAAGCTACAACTGATGCTGGTATGAGCAAAGATGGTTCAGTAATTGAGGAGGCGAGTTTCCCCGCGAGGTACCCCGCAATGGAGACTAATTTAGGTTGCGAAACATCAGAGCTCTTCTGCCCGCTTCAAGATGCGGCCACCAACACTCCCGTCATTGGAGCAACCAAATGCCAGTGGCCACTGAGAGACCTCGGCTGCCAGTTAATCGCAAAACGAGGAGCCGAAATTTCGCACCCAGCCTGCTAAAAAAACCTTGTATGGTGGGCCCTTACACCATCCAACACTAATGGGGGAATTAAATCGGTCACTTCCCTCCAGTACTGCCGTTTCTCTGCGGGGGTTCTTCGCAGAAGCATTCCAATTCGCTTAGAAGAAAAGAGCGATGCTTAGTGGGGAGCCCCGGTCATATTTCGAAGCGGGTTCTATGACAACTGTCATCTTGGTCAGTGGAAGGGACCTGCAGAACGGCTAAGTCATCGCTGCTTCTAGAAGCTTCTTTACTTTGTGACCTTTAACGTCTCATTACAGTAGTTTGTTATGTTGTAATGGTAAATAAAATTCTATTTCCTTTGTCTTCTTTGTTGCGTATTGCTTTTCCCAAGTTTGTCTAGGTGAGATCTGACGACTGAGGGGAGCTCACACTTTTAGAAGCCATGGCGCCTAATTTTCGAGCATCAGCTGCTTGCTGCATTTTATTCCTTATGCATTATTTTACGATTGGCCGAAATGTGAGTTCATTCCACGTGGTACATATATTTAAGATTAATGTTTTCATTTACTATGTGAACAGCTTGCTGGTCTGGCAGCCTTAGAAGGCTGACCATTGGAACCAGAGCTCTTTGATATTGCCAGTTACGAAACTCCCCATAAAGAATGAATCAATCGGAAACTGCTACTGCTCACTAAGTGACAGCACAGAGCCCATTTCTAAGAAAACAGGGGCTCGAGTGGGACAAAATTCGGGTGTTTACGGATTTTTGCAACACTCACGGAAAATGGTGCAAAAGTTGTTCAAGTTGCAAACTTTGAGAATGTTGATAAACGCACAAACCCCTGGCAACACAGTCACTTAAAGAGATGCATTAACAGATATCCATAAATATAACGCTGCGACAGATAATTTGAGAAAAGCAGTAAAAATAGAAATACTTCTCAGAAGACTATGGCAACACATTTTAATGGCCCCATTCAGATGGCATCGCCAACCGTAAGCACCCAGAAAGGGCCCCTGAGACTTTTTTTCCTGAATTGTAAGGGTCTATAGTAAAGGCATAGCCACTCCGCGTCAACTGTTGCGCTCTGTTCTCTGTGTTGAGGTGCTCGCCCGCTGTGAATGGCTGCCTCCCGAAAAGATTTTATGAAAGAACATCTTTTTTTTCTGTGAAGCTGTAAGCGCTTAATTGCCTAGCTTTTTTGGGCGTCAGCAACTAGCGCAATCTGTATGCCACCAGTAGCTAACGCCATGCAAGTCTATGTGTCTATTTTAAACTTGCAATTTTGTGAAAACTTCAGAGTCCTGAGAGGTTTTGCGCAAACGCGATGTATAGCACAGCCGCTCTTTTGAGCTCGCCCCAACTCTTTCCGAACTGGTAACCGGACATTTCAATTGGCCAGGTGGTTTTAAGTGCAACTCGCAGCACGTGGAAACAAGAAGCCTTTATCCAGATTTTTTGGGCCCAGTTTAGTGATATGCTTGGCAAAAGGAGCAAGTTCGCGGCGCCCGCTTTGGAAGCTGTCAAAGAAGCAGAAATGACCGGGCCACGCTGAATTTTGAAATGCTGTATTAGAAAATGCAACATTAATCTTTAAAAAAAGGCCAATAGCTGTTAGAAGCCAAGTCCTATCTCATCTGTAACGCGGCACGTCCCGTGCAATGTACGCCTCCGAGAGTGAAGCGTTGTCATCTAGCAGGTTGCTGTCCGCTACCCTGTCGGCTTGAAAGTTCAAAACTAAAATTGGGACGGAAGGACAGTAATGGCGCTCTTTGGCATGAAGAATAAAGCCAAGAAAATCATCGAATATGACGTCCTCGTCGTCGCTGTATACGTGCTTTAGAAGCAGTGTGTGTGTTAGTCGAGCAAGCATTTTTATCAGGCTGTAGAACCCTGCTGCAGAACACAGCAACACTTGGGGATTCTGGCCCAGTGTCTTGCCTCGTTATGAACACATTTTGCTGCTCAGCACAGGGGCGCGGCATACCGAAAATCTGGAGGTAAAGTTCCAGCTTGTCGCCTGCCTTTGTCCCGTCTCTTTTTGCGGTTTTTGTTTTCTGTATTGTAAAGTTGTTATTGGTCGTTGGGAAGGAAGGCCTGAAAAAATAAATAAATAAGAAATGTATGAATAACAAAGGGACGCATCTTCTGAGAAGAGTAAAAGAGGAAAGAGGGCAAATGAAACAAATATGAAGTACATGAAAACACCGTGTGGATTTAAGCCGACAACCTCCCCATTCCCACTGGACCGCTCATATATTGTCACCGAAAAACGTAGCAGGAAGCTTAGCCGTTTACTGGGGCGAGGCTTGCCGAACCGCCGCCCTCGTTCAAGATAAGGAACACGTTCGGCCACACGCTGGGAGACAGGGTTCGGCCACCAGGTGGCGCCGGCAGAGAGACATCAGCATATGCGCAATCCCAGAGGTCCAGAGGCAGGCTCGCGAAACGGAAAGGAGGGTCGTGGAGACTAATCGGGTAATTAGGCTATTGAGTCGACGACTAAGATACGAGGTGATGGAGGTCAACAGGGAAGTGTACGAGGTTAGGCCCCACCCTTTTGCACAGGATGGCATCCACTACAGTGGTGCCACTGGCAAGAAGGTGGGTAGTAGGATAGGTCGCCAGGCAACAGCTTTTTTGGGGGGACCCAGAGCTCTGAAGGAACCAGTGTAGAGAAGGAAGAATTAAGATCAAACGGACAATGGAACCATAGGGGAAGAAAGAGACGCAAGCGCCAGGGCCAAGTTAATTCAGATATAGGTTTCATTAACATGCAAGGTGGCAGGAATAGACTGAAATGGGAGGAAATAGAAGAACAGTTAAGACAGGAGGAATTAATGGTATATGGTTTAGCGGAAACACATCTTAGAGACATGGAGCAACCACCCTGTAACCCAGACTACGCATGGGAATATTGCAATAGAACAGAGGGCAGCAGAAAGGGAGGTGGAATTGGGGCATTCATTCATAAAAGTATGAATTTTCAAAGGGTTAGACTGGGATGCAGGGAACATTTATGGCTAAAAGGAACAGTGGCAGGCAAGCAAACACTCCTTGGCTTTGTATACCTGTGGACAGGGGTTAATGCCAAAGAGGAAAACAGGAAAATGTTAGAATGTATTGCAAGCGACATTGATGAGCTAGGAGGACAGGGCGAGATAATTATATTAGGCGACATGAATGCACACATAGAAGACCTGGATGGGTACACGGATTCGACAGGAAGCATGCTGCAGGACATGTGTGAAAGGCATGATTTAGTTGTATGCAACAGCACCGAGAAATGTGAAGGGCTCATAACATGGGAGGCGGGGAGTCTGCACTCGACGATAGATTATGCACTAATGTCACAGAGGATGTATAACAGATTAGGGGTAATGAGCATAGATGAAGATGGTTCCAGAAGTCTAGGTAGTGACCACAAGCGTATCAAGTTGAGCTTCAGAAGAAAAAGCAATGTAGGACTGAATCAAGATAAACAATCAGGGGGAAATTTTTACTCAGCAAAGCAATTGGAAGTAGCAGCCAAACAAATCGAGAAAGTAATTTTTGAGGATAGTGAAACAGAATGGACTTATACCAAATTAACTCGATTACTGGAGCTAGAGCTAGCTAAGGTGGGAGTAAAGCTAAAAGGGAAAAGATGCAAACCCAAGAGTTGGTGGGATGAGGAGGTCAAGAGGGCAATAGAAAAGCGCAAGGAAGCATCCAAGGAACACAGATATTCCAAGAAGAGGGGGGAACCAAAACCCGAAGTAGACAGAAAATGGGATACCTTCATAAAGTGTAAAAGGGACGCATCCTATTTGATTAATGAGAAAATTAGAAGAAAGGGTGCCCAATGGATGTCAAAAGTAAATAAAAAGGATAGAAAAGCAGCCCAAAAATTCTGGAAACATCTAAATGCAATGAGTAATAAAACTAGGCTAGAACAAAGGTTTATTGTTACAGATGAGGGTATTCGACTAGAAGGGGATGAAGCAATAAAACACATAGGAACGAGGATGACGGAAAAATTTTCAGCAAAGCACGTGGTACATAATTTATCGAAGGAGGATAGACCGGTTACAGCAATAGCTTCACTTGAGCAAGGAGAGTGGGAAAGGGCAGAGAAGAAGGTTTCTAGTGGCACATCAACAGGACCAGATGGTATCCCGATTATGTTGATAAAGAAGTTAGGACCAAAATCCAAGCAAACATTAATACAGGTAGTGAACAAAATGATAGTGGATGAGAAAGTCCCCGATGAATGGCGATTAAGTAGAATGAACATGATATATAAGGGAAAGGGGGACAAAGCAGACGTAAGTAACTATCGCCCCATAACAGTGACGTCTGTGGTTTACAGGGTGGTGATGCAAATTATAAAGGATAGACTGCAGGCTTGGGTGGAGAACGAGGGGGTGCTAGGGGAACTACAGAATGGGTTCCGGAAACAAAGGAGGTTGGAGGACAATCTATTTTCATTGACACAGTGTATAGAAATTGCGGAAAAGGAACATAGGCCCTTATTGCTAGCATTTCTGGATATTAGGGGAGCCTATGACAACGTTACTCAGGAGCATTTGTGGGACATATTGGGCACATTGGATGTGGAAAATGGAGTAATTAATCTTTTAAAAGATATATATAGAGGTAACAGAGTGCTCATAAAATGGGAAAGAAATGTATCAGGGCCTGTAGAGATACAGCGGGGGCTTAGACAAGGATGTCCTCTGTCCCCTTTGTTGTTCATGGTGTACCTGCAAGGTTTGGAGGCCAAGCTAGAGGGGAGCGGACTAGGTTTCAACCTATCTTTTTTCAAGCAAGGGGAATTGATTAAACAGACATTACCGGGACTAATATATGCGGACGATATAGTGATAATGGCTGACAACAAGGAAGACCTGCAGAAGTTGTTAGACATATGCAGTACAGAGGGAGATAGATTAGGCTTCAAGTATAGTAAGGAAAAATCTGCAGTCATGACATTTAATGAAGAGGGCGGCGAGCATAGAATACAGGAATTCGTGCTAAAGGTAGTGAATGAGTACAAGTATCTTGGGGTGTGGATAAATAACAGTGTTGAGTATCTGACAGAGCATGAAAAATATGTAATGAATAAAGCTAGTAGGAATGCAGCTGTCATGAAAAATAGGGCACTGTGGAATTACAATAGGTATGAGGTGGTAAGAGGGATCTGGAAAGGGGTGATGGTCCCTAGCCTGACCTTCGGGAATGCGGTCCTGTGTATGAGGCCAGATGTTCAAGCAAGGCTGGAAATTAGGCAACGGGGAGTAGGGAGGTTAGCTTTGGGAGCACATGGCAATACACCAAATCAGGGGGTACAGGGTGATATCGGATGGGCGTCTTTCGAGAGCAGAGAGGCTAGCAGTAAGATAGCATTTGAGGAACGATTGAGAAGGATGGAGGAAAAGCGGTGGGCTAGGAAAGTTTTCAGATACCTGTATATAAAGAATGTTGACACGAAATGGAGAAAGCGAACTAGAAAATTGACAAGCAAATATCTGGACAGCAGTAAGGGGGCGAATCAGCAATTATCGGTTAAGAAAAAGGTTAAAGGAACAGAGAGAGCTTTGTGGAAAACAGGGATGCTGACAAAATCGGCACTAGAAACATACCGGACCTTTAAACAGGAAATTGTCAAAGAAAATATCTATGATAATTGTAGGGGAAGTTCTTTGTTGTTTGAGGCCAGGACTGGAGTTTTGCGGACTAAGAAGTATAGAGTCAGGTACCAGGAGATAGACACTTTGTGCATTGCGTGCGGAGAGGAGGAGGAAACGGCTGAACACTTGATACTTTTCTGTAAAGGGCTTCACCCTACAGTGGAAGGCAGCGGGGCTGACTTACCCAAGGCATTGGGGTTTAGGGATAGTGAAGGGAAAGTGGATTTTAAGAGGTTAGAAGTAACCAAGCGAAGGTTATCTGATTGGTGGCTAAAAGCAAGACAGGAGTAAAATTTAACAAGACATGGCTAGGTGGCTTGAGCCACCGCCCGATGTAAAGGGTTCAGCCGTATCCATCCATCCATCCATCCATCCATCCAGTGTGGCATTGACCCCCTCCCTTCCAAGAGCAATCAGCTCGATGCCGCACGCGACAGGGAAAAACATACGTAGGGCGGAATGTTAACGACGTGAGTGCCTTAGTGGAAAGGGGATAAAATGAGTAATATGGCTTCATTCGCGCCACGTGGACGACTGTGGACGTCGGTTGTCGGGAGGATCGGACAGTTCCTTAAGGAAGGACCTCGTAGGTCTCCGCGCTGAGGCGGCATAACACCTGGTATGCACCAAAGTAACGGCGAAGAATCTTCGCGGTGCGCCCTCGCAAACGGATCGGCCTCCACACCCAGTCTTGGTAACCGAGTGATAAATAACCTCCCTGCGGCGGAGGTTGAAACGCTCGGCGTCGCGTTGTTGGTGGCACCGGATTCGCTGTCGAGCAACGTGGCGATTGGTCAGCGTCTACGAGAGAGGAGAGAGTATGATCCGGAAGAAGCATGGCATCCAGCATGGTCAAGGCTTCGCGACCGTGTCCCAAATGTAACAGAGTGAAGCGCGTCGTTTCATGGAGCGCAGTGTTGTACGCGAACATGATGTAAGGCAGTATCCAGTCCAAGTTCGCATGGTCATCGTCGACATATATAGAAGTCATATCGGCAATTGTCCTGTTAAACCGCCCAGTCAGTCTGTTAGCTTGCAGATGGTAAGCTGTTGTCTTTCAACGGCTGGTGCCACTGAGTCGAAGTACCTCGCTCGTAAGGGCCGACGTAAACGCGGTTCCCCTATCAGTTAATACGACCGTTGGGGCAGCGTAACGAAGCACAATGTTGTGAATGAAAAATTTGCAACTTCCGGGGCGGTATCACTGGGAAGGGCATTGATCTCACACTAGTGGCTAAGATAGTCAGCGGCAACCGCAATGTACCGATTACCGATGGAAGAATCCGGAAATGGGCCCAGTAATTCCATGCCGACCTGTTGAAATGTGAGAGGCGGGGGATCGATAGGCTTCAGGAGCCTGGCCGGTTTAGTCGGCGGCGTTTTCCGGCGCTGACACTCAAAACAGGTTCGTACATAGCGGTGCACACCCACAGCAAGCTTGGGCCAGTAGTACTTGTGGCGTATGCGCGCCAACGTGCGTAAAAACCCGAGATGGCCGGAAGAAATGTCGTCGTGGCACGCCCGCAGAACTTCGTCACGAAGCGTTGTAGGCAATACAAGCAGATAGACAGCGTCCGTTGGGCCGCAGTTATTTTTGCAGAGGACACCATTGCACAACAAAAACGATGACAGTCCGCGCTTGAAGAGTCGAGGTGAAGATGGAGCGGTTCCGTCGAGGTACTCGATGAGGGGCAGCAGTTCGGAGTCGGCCCTCTGTTGGCGGGCAAGGATCGAGGTGGTGACATCACCAAGAAAAGCGGAATCGTCGTCGGACTCGTCCATGGGGTGGGGAATGGGAGCGCGGAATAGACAGTCAGCATCGCTGTGTTTCTGGCCGGACTTGTGTACGATGGTGACATGAAATTCTTGTAACCGAAGGCTCCATCGAGCAAGCCGCCCCGAGGGATATTTCAGGTTCGCCAGCCAAGCCAGTGAATGATGGTCGCTCATGACCCGAAACAAGCGGCCATAGAAGTACGGACGAAATTTCGTAACTGCCCATAGCACAGCCAGACATTCTCTTCCGTGGTCGTCCAATTGACTTCAGAACGGGATGAAGTGCGACTGGCGTAAGCAATCACGCATTCTAGACCATCCTGCCGCTGAACAAGGGCCGCACCGAGACCAACGTTACTGGCATCGGTGTGCAGTTCCATGTCGGCCTCTTCGTCAAAGTGGTCAAGTACAGGCGCACATTGGAGACAGGACTTGAGTTCCGTGAGGGCTCTTTCCTGGTCTTGACGCCAAATGAAGGGTTCAGCATCTTTCGTCAGGCGGGTCAGAGGATTGGTGAGCTTGGAGAAATTGTGAACAAACCGGCGATAGTACGCGCAGAAGCCCAAAAAACGACGCAGGCTCCGTTTGTCGGTTGGCTTGGAGAAGGCAGCCACGGCGGCCCTCTTTTCGTGGTCTGTACTGACACCTCAGCGCTGACAATGTGACCAAGAAACTTCCGCTCATGAATCGCAGAGTGACGTTTTTATGGCTTGAGAGAGAGATAAGCGGTACGCAGAGCCTCGAAAACAGCACGCAAACGTTTCAGGTGCTCATCGAACTTGTCAGAGAAGATGACGACATCGTCGAGATATACGAGGCACGACAGTCACTTCAGGCCAGACAGCACGGTGTCCATCATTCGTTAGAATGTGGTAAAAGCCCAGCACAAATCAAAAGGGAGCACCTTGTTCATTATTACAGCGCAAAGATGGCACAAAACAAGAAGGGGACACAACAAGGGGACGCAGGTGTAAAGTTAAGCACGGGGATCATTTTGTCCCTTGTAAAGAAGGTGTGGTGTATTCACTGCCCATGTCCTGTGGGAAAAAATATATCGGGCAGACTGGCCGCTGTCTCAACAAAAGGCTAAAAGAGCACAGTGACAATGTCGCACGTGTGGCTACTTCAGGCCACGTAGCCAAACATTGCAGGGACTGCAGCGCAGAAGATGACAGCGAGGATAAATGTGAACCGATGTACAGGCAATGCAGTGTCATAGGGAAACACCGAGACACACTAACAAGAGAAATAATAGAAGCTGCTATGATTATAAGACTGCAGGACGAGTGCATAAGCGCACCATCCGTGGCATTGTCCCAGAAAGAGATGAAATATCTAGAATGCGAAATCTAACACGTGCCGGATAACCGCCGTTTTTGTACTCTTGCGCATGCCTACAGCTTTCTTGTGTTTTTTTTTCCTGTTTTGATCACCAGGTGGTATAAAAAACCCTACTGGTCTCGAATAAAACTTAGTTGACAGTCAGCGTTGTTGTGTCCCCTTCTTGTTCTGTGCCGTCTTTGCGCTGTAATAATGAATGTAGGTAACCAACTCGTCCAAAATGTTGTATTAAGGAGCACCTTAAACTCGTATAAACCGTCAGGAGTAATTAAGGCGGTCTTCTCTTGGTCGCGTTCGTCGACCTCTATTTGCCACTAGCCACTGCGGAGGTCAAGAGATGAAAAGTAGGTGGCATGGCGGAGGCGGTCAAGGGAATAATCGATGTGTGGCAGAGGGTACACATCCTTTTTCGTGACGTAATTGAGGCGCCTGTAATCCTCGCCGAACCTGAAGGTGCCCGCTTTATTCGATACGAGAACAACAGGCGATGCCTAGGGGCTCGTGTACGGTTGTATGACATCGTCCTGGAGCAATTGTGTAACTTGGTAGCGGATGGCGTCACGTTCTTTTGAAGACACCCGATAAAGGCGCTGGCATAGCGGTCTTTGGGCGCCAGCAACCATAATTCGATGCTTGGTAGGGGGCGTCTGCCGCACCTTGGAAGTTGATGCAAAACAGTCACGGAAGGACTATATTAAGCTTTCCACGCAGCGTTTCTGACTGGCCAAAAGGTGCGTTTTTACGTCGGTCGGAATGGCTGTAGCCGTCGTCTCGTCGAGTTCTGACGCGGTCGAAAAGAACAGTGCCTGGTACACACCCCAAGCTCGTCAAAATAAGCGACAACCTCTGTTTTCGTTAACTGTTGCGGTTCACGGGTAAAGTTGGCGACTAAGACTTCGGTGCGACCGTTGGCAAGTTCTACTAGGCCTCGAGCTACACAAACTTGCCGAGCGAGGAGCAGCGACATGTTCGCTTCAGCGATGCGAAGGGTGCCGGTGCTGTCATTACACTCGACTCAGACGAGCTAGCTGGCTCGCGGAGGGATTATTATGTGGTCGTCAGATACGCGCAACATTAATCTGCTGGGCTCGATGTTGGGGTCAATGCCTCGCTGTGCAGAAAAAGATACCATGAGCTCACGAAGGTCGATGACCGGACAATAATCTTGAAGGAAATTCATGCCGAGAATAAGGACTTTTGAACAGCCACGTAATACGGCAAAGAAGTCAGCGAAAGTAAGACCGCGGACCTAGATTCGGCAGGTGCAGACGCCCATCTGCGCCACTACATGGCCACCGGCGGTGTGGATCTCGGGCCCACACCAAGGCGTCAGAACCTTTCGGAGAGATGTGGCGAGCTGCCTGCTCATTACAGAAAATTCGGCGCCGGTATCGATGAGAGCGGTCACTTCATAACTGTCGGCAGTTACTAAAATTACAGAAGAAACTAATCGTTCGCAGGATGTCGCAGAGGTCTTCGGATCAGGTCGTTGCCGCTCGGGCCGTCGCGTCAAATCGTCGGGTGGAGGCTGTTGACTCTGTGCAGTGGCGGCGGCCCTACCCCCGGAGGACGCCGTCTTAAGTTTTCCCGGTGAGGGGTCGTGCCTCTGAGCTGACCGGAGGATGGGGACCGACTGGGCGAAGCAAAGCACCTCGGGGATGGCGATCGCGACTGTCGCCGCTGCGGGGTCGGGACAGCACCTGAGCGGCCAGGCAGTCATCTATGTCTTGTGGTCTTTCACCTTAGCGCGGTCGAGGCGCGTCCGGTGGGAATCCTTTTAATCACATACGGCGCTGCGGGCAATTCCGCAGAATATGGCTGGGCTCCCTGCAGTGGTAGCAGAGCGGGCGACTGTTGGATGTTCGCCATACGTCCGCTTTGCTGAATGGAGAGAAAAGGTCCTGCGGCTGCTCGACGGGGCGCAGGTAACGATAGAGGGGGGGGGGGGGGGGGGTCGTGGTCCAGCAACGAGGCGTAACGCTTGCGGCGCAGGGGCAGGTCGGCGCAGGGCATCACTGTAAGGCATGACGTGCGGCTCCGCTAGTGGTGCTGGTGGTGGCTGCACCACTCGCCGGATTTCGTCACGAAGGACATCGCCTGTAGAAGGTATGCTTGCCGAGGGAGCACCCATGTGGAGGTGCCGCAGTTCTGCGCGGACAATGCTTCACACGAGCTCTCGCAGCGGTATATCCCCGGGGCTGGCAAGGACGCGCGGTAGTGAACGTTCCATTCTCGTTGCTTCCTTAGCGAAGGCGGTGATGGTTCCTGGAGGGTCGCGCATGAGGCCAGCAAACAGCTGCTCCTTTACCCCACGCATAAGGTGCCGCGCTTTTGTATCTTCGGGCATGGCCGGGTCTGCCCAATTGAAGAAGCGAGTCATGTCCTCTATAAACAATGCCACGCTCTCGTTGGACTGCTGTGACCTGGTGCGAAGGGCAATTTCGGCATTTTTCTTTCACTCGAACTGAATGTGGCGAGCAACTCACGGCGAAAAGCTGTCCAGGCGGTGAAGGACACCTTGAGGTTCTCGAACCACCATTTTCGCCGAGTCTTGCAGTGCGAAATACACATTCATCAGCTTGCGTTCGTCGTCCCATCGATTTAATGCGGCTACACGGTCAAAAGTGGCCAACCAATCTTCTACATCCTCGAACTGGTCACCGTGGAAGGATGGTGGCGACCGAGGTGCGAGAAGGACAAACGGCCAGTGGTGGAAGACCTAGCTCGCACAGGCCTTTTCAGTGGCTCAAACTCGGGTTGCAGGCCTCGCAGGCGACGGCTGGCTTTGTGGACCGGTGTGGCATCCGCGCGTCGGGGAGAAGCATCAAGCATATCGTCGAGGTTAGCGTCATGGGATGATGCCCAGCACGGTTCCACCAAATGTCACCGACAAAAGTAGCAGGAAACAGCCGTTTACTGGGGCGAGGCTTTCGCGAACCGCCGCGCTCATTAAAGATATGGAAGACGTTCGGCCACGCGCTGGGAGACAAGACTAGACCACCAGGTGGCGCCGGCAGAGAGACAGCAGTGTGGAAATATCATGTAGAGAATTTGGCATTAATTTCATACGACAGTTGTTGCTGCAGTCATACTTTGTTCTGATCGCGAAAGTCGGTCGTGACTCTTTCTGTGTAGTGTAGAATTTTAGTAAGCAGATAGACCTTTAAAGGTGCACCCAGTGTCACGCAGGAATTGGGACTATTGATGCAGAGTGCAATAACTGGTTCAACCTGCAGGAATGCTGTAACTTTCCAGCGCCTACTGCTGGAACTGTTCTCGCAGCGCTCGTAATTCTTGCTAAACACCGTTCTAAACAGCGAACGTTCCTGGCATAATAAGCCAAGCAGTTTACCAGTGAGCCTTTGGACACATAGTTTACATCGAGTAAAAAAAATTCATCTAATTTTTAATGAATCGCGGCACAAATGGTGGAAGATGGGCGCTGTTTTCCTTTTATTTTTATTTTTGTGCTGTCCTTTACTTGTCCATGACTGCGTATCATCACTCATCGAAAAGCTTAGAAAGAGTGTTAACAAGCTTTTTAATTATGTGCGGGGCTACAAAAGTGCAATGTGAAGTTGACGTTTTACGGAATCTCGTCTGGCCAAGAGCGTACATTTGAACAATAAACGCCGACCAGTGAAAAAAGGTTCGTTATTGACGTTTCGGCTTCCACACGGAAGCCTTGTTCCCAATGAGTTGATAACCAAACATCGCTCATTTAAATATTTTTGAATAATCGGCGCAAGGAGCGTGCGTATAGCGCAGCACGCTCGGGACGTAAAGAACGAAAACATTCGCAACAACGCCTTACCGAAGCACGCCGTCGTGAATGGCTGCAAAATTGACTGTGACAAGGCAAGGATCACCGCAACGGAAAAAAGTAGCAGCATCACTACTTCATTTGGAATTCCTAATCATATAAACTGCGTCACACACGTAAAACCGGAATGACGGTAATCTAAACCCGATATACGCACGCTCCTTGCCCCGATTATACAACCATATTTAAACGAACCATGTGTGGTGATGAATTCACAGTGAACAAGGCTTCCGTGTGGAAGCCGAAACGTCAAGAATGAATCATTTTTTTTTCCTGGTAGGAGTCTCTTATTTTTTAAAAGTGCAATGTGTTGCAACCATGAACAAAAGAGGCCGCATCGTTATGAGATGGTTGATAAGATTAACAGTCTCCAGCGACAGCCGGAAACAGCATGACCAGGTGAGCCACCAACATCGCTGTAAAGGAGTACTCACACGCCCCTCCTGAGCGGCTGTGGTCCTGGTAGAGGTGCCTGATCGCCCTCGTCCTGGTGCTCCTGCGAGGCCGGCCTGCTCTGACCTAGCGGCGATGCGCCGTCGATGCTGTTGCTATCAAGCAGGCTGAAGAGCGGCTCGGCGGCCGTCGTGCTGCTGCTGCTGCTCGCGTAAGACTGCGGATGCTCGGGCGGCTCGTGCGTGAACGGCTCGCCGGCCGCGTATGAGGGCTCGAAGTCAACGACCGCCGGCTCCGTAGTCGCCGTACCGGTCAACAGGTTCTGCGGCGTTGAGAAGCACGTTATACTTATTGGGGTGGGCTGGAACCCATTTTAAAAGCGTTAGCTCTTACTCATCACGTTTCGAGATTTTGCGGGGTCTGCTACCAACTTGAGGTCACAGCGCCATCTGTGGCAGCAACTAGAAAGCTGGACATGTGGCATTAAGACTTGTAGCACCGTCTACAATAGCGTTGTAGAAACAACCACCCGCCGCTTGCCAACGATGAAGTCATGGTTCAATATGGTAGATAGAGATCGAACTATGTGAGTACGACGTCAGGTGACGAAATGTGGGCATAGTTTCGGTTTCGTGAATAAAAAATGGTGGCCATTAAATTCGATTGTGCCCTCCTTTCTCTTTCCTGCCCCCCCCCCCCAGCCCCCCCCCCCCCCCATCTCGGAAAAAAAAATCCTGTAACGGGCAGCAGGAAAACTCTCCCGTTACGGGCAGGGGCACTTTCTTTTTATCATCCCGCAATAATTTCTGCCCGGTTACGAGTGCAGGCAGGGACCCTTTATTTTTCGTTGTTTTTATCGTGCCAGAATAAATTTGTCCCGTTACGGGGCAGCCCCTTGTGCTTTAAGTTGCGCAGGCTGCGTACTATTTTTCTTAACTCCTTTCCACTCGCCCACCCTAAATTTTGTCCCGTCACGCGACCGCTATCAATATATACATTCGTTCCGAAATATATACTCTGACAACAAAAGGCACCCATCCGGGGACAGTTGTGTACCGAATTTGGTAGGGAAATAAAACTATGGATGTCGAGATATATAAATAAAACCACAATTACATAATAGGTAAACATTGATACATGCAATTACTAATTGAAGTGCTATCATATCTCACCGAAGCCGATTTCTAGGCCCACCTTGACCCTCGAAACGAAGCAAATTCCGTTTGTTGTTGCCGCCGCGGTGGCTGACTGGTTATGGCGCTCGGCTGCTGGCCCGAAAGACGCGGGTTAGACCCCGGCCGCGGCGGTCAAATTTCGATGGAAGCAAAATTCTAGAGGCCCCTGTACTGTGCGATGTCAGCGCACGTTAAAGAACCCCAAATGGTCGAAATTTCCGGAGCCCTTCACTACGGCGTCTCTCATAGCCTCAGTCGCATTGGGACGTTAAATCCCCAAAACTGAAACCAAATTCCGTTTGGTACGTATCTTGAGGGGTGTAACTCCACAACAGTAGACGTGCATCGTGATTTCTATGATAGACATCTCTAGGCGTCGATCGCACCGCTATAGGTAGAAAAGTTATTTTAGTTTTCCGAACCGCTCAGGGTATTCTTCGCTGGCCCCGCTGTATGCGGAAAGACTTTCGTATTAGGTATGGCCAATAATGCTAACGCTTGTTACTTCACTGCCTTCCACACGGTGGCGGCCTTTTTTATTTTGTTTCTTTTTTCTAGTCTCAATATAATTTATCTCGCCTGCAGCCCCTTACGGATAACGGCGTATGAAACAAAGCCGCCAGCTGAGCTCACGAAGACAAGGGATATGGTGCAAACCCGCATCGAAATAGAGAGCTCAATCAACGGTGCCCTTTTCAGGCATATGGGAAGCCAAGAAAAAATTGGAGAGCTCTGCAGCCTGCTGCAGTGAAGAAATGCGAAAGGATTTTCGTTTGAACGTTTGAAACTTTTTAGCAAGTCATCCTTGTCACGTGACACGTATAACGTGACCCTTCGATGACTTCGGAAACTTTTCTTGCAAGTCACCGTCACGTGACACCTTTAACGTGACCCTTGGAAGGCGTCAGCAACTTTTTTTGCAATTCATTGTCGTCTCATATCAGTACTCATCCCCAACACACTTCACCGTGGTACACACCGCAACGCGTTAACTGCTTGCCTTTCCAAACGCTTGAACCAACGGCCCTTCGTGGCGTTGAATGCTGAGCCTGTCGTCTCCCCGAGAACACATTTCGGCCAGGTGATGCATCAATGAAAGACACGAAAACAGTGACTATCAACTGGACTGGTTCCCTTGATTGACGTCTTTTTTCCCACCGTTTCACTTAAGCTGTGTTAAGACGTGTGTCTCAGTCCCTCCTCGGCTATTGCCTGATAACTTTGTGAACAATGTATATATATATATATATATATATATATATATATATATATATATAAAATCTTTCTTGCTTATAACCGCGTGTAATAAATACGATTCTGAAAAAATAAATACCTCTCGTGGCGTATTGCTTGCGTGTCCGCCTCTCACGCAGAAGGCCTGGTTTCGAACAGCAAAGAAAAAAAAATGAAAATTGGTTTAGAGGACAGGCAATGGCGCATTAACTGTCTCACATATATCTCGTTAAACACCAGAACCGCGCCGTAAAGGAAGGAATGAAGGTGGGAGTGAAAGAACAGAAGAAAGAGGTGCCATACTGGAGGGCTCCGGAATAATTTCGACCCCATGGGGATCTTTAAGTGCACTGATATCGAACAGCACACGGGCGCATTTTGCGTTTCCCCTCCATCGAAACGCTGCCACCGCGGTCGAGTTCGAGCGCAGGTACTCCGGCTCTGTAGGCGGGCGCCTTAAACACTGAGCCACCGCTGCGGGTAAATCGCAACGCTTTGAAATTTATTTTAAAGCAAAATATTTACTGGCCGCAAAACTTCTGATTGCGCCGTGGCGGTGCTCTGACGAGGCACATGACGTCACAACGCGGATATTTGTCTCTGTTACGCTGCCGTCACTATTGCCCATGCGCGACTAGTATCACCGAGCCACAAGTGTTCCGGCCCTGCGCAGCGCCGCGCCTTTCCTCAATATTCAAGTTTCAATTTTCAGTTTTCTCTTTCTTACTTCTTTCCCTCCTTTCTCTCTTACAGTACAGAGCAGTTCGGGTGTCCACCGAGATATGAGAGACAGTTACTGTGACATTTCGTTTCCTCAGAAACCAAACAAAAATAGTGAGCCGACAGCGTTCATAGAGCTCATTGGCGTTGACAACTTTGCAAAGGCCGTTAATTTTCACGAAAGGAAAGGCGCACAACCGGCTCCGTGGCTCATTGGAGACTTAAATCTCGCTTTCATATAGTCGTTGGTGTCCGACTGCAAAACCTGCAGCCGCCACGGTGGCTGAGTGGTTACAGCGTTCGGCTGCTGGCCCGAAAGACGCGGGCTCGATCCCGGCCGCGACGGTCGAATTTCAATTGAGGCAAAATTCTAGAGGCCTGTGTACTGTGCGATGTCAGTGCACGTTAAAGAAGCTTAGGTGGACGAAATTTCCGGAGATCTTCACTACGGCGTCCCTCGTAGCCTGAGTCGCTTTGGAACGTTAAACCCACATAAACCAAACCAAAGCAAAAGCAAAAGCCTGCATTGATTGCGTTCCGCACACTGAATAGGCGGCGCGCCCTCCCTGCCACCCTGGAAGGTGGCATGCAGTGAATGGTTGATCGCGAGAGATTGATCACCAAATGAAGACTGCGGCCTAGCTATTGCTGCAGTGCCGCATGTCAGCCACAATGCTGTCAGCGCTAATGCATTCATGACACATCTCTCTCTGCCACACGCAACACGGCAGCTGGCGGGGACAAGATCACAAATGGGATGATTCGAAACCTGGGCAAGTCGCAGATCGAGGTCCTCACTACCTACATAAATGACCCCCTATGGGAGGCGGGAGAACTCCCTGCAGAGTGGAAACCCTCCGAAATCGTGACTATCCCAAAATCAGGCAAACCACGAAGCCTGGAAGCATTACGACCCATCTCCCTCACCTCTTGCCTGGGCAAACTATACGAGCACGTTATCCAGACCCGCCTCCCAAACTACATAGAGGACAACAACGTCTTTCCACCCACTATGATCGGCTTCAGGAAAGGTCTTTCTACGCAAGACGCTTTCCTCGTTCTCAAGGAAGAAGTGCTCAGTAACATCCCGAGAGGCGGCGAGCACCTAATTATGGCACTTGATCTGAAAGGCGCCTTTGACAACGTTTCTCACGACGCCATCTTGAAAGAGCTCAACGCCCTCGATTGCGGACCCAAGACCTTCACCTACATCAAAAACTTTCTCAGCAACCGCACGGCCACGATTGGCATGGGAGATGTCCGCTCCGGCACAGAGCAGACACCCAACAAAGGCACTCCCCAAGGTTCTATCATCTCTCCTCTCCTCTTCAATATAGCTATGATCGGCATGGCAAAAGCACTCGAGGCTATTGAAGGTATCGGCTATACTATCTACGCTGATATTACCATCTGGTCTACTTGGGGTTCCCTTGCCGACAAAGAAAACACCCTACAAGAGGCAGCCAATTGCGTAGAAAGACAAGCAGCAAATTGCGGCCTCCGCTGCGCACCCGACAAATCCGAAATTATCCGCATTCAGGGCTATGCCTACAAATCTCCCGGCGACATCGAGGTTTACCTCGAAGGCACGAGAATAAAGGAAGTCCCTCTTATCCGCATCCTGGGCCTTTGGCTTCAGAGCGACAGGAAAGCCAACCACACGTTACAGCGTCTCCGGACAACTGCCCTCCAGATCTCCCGCATGATTCGGCGCATCACCCGCAACCGAAAAGGCATGAGAGAGGAGGATACAATTCGACTGATACAGGCTCTAGTTATGAGCCGCCTGTCATACGGTCTCCTATTCCTACCACTTCTGGGGAATGAGCGAGACAAAGCAGATGCCATCATCCGTACCGCCTACAAACATGCGTTAGGCCTCCCGATGTACACGGCCAACTGCCACCTCGAGGACCTGGGACTGACCAAGACAATACAAGAAATTCGAGAAGCCGTCCTAGCATCGCAAAAGGAACGCCTCCTCACCACCAAAGCTGGACGCGCAATCTTGGAAAGAGTGGGTTCCCCGGCTGACATACGCGCCGTCCAGGACAACCGAGACCTACCCTCAACTCTGCGAACTCGCGTGTATGTAGCTCCACTCCCGAAGAACATGCACTCGGACACACAAAAGGGACGACGAAAGGCGCGAGTGGACTATCTGCGCCGCACACATCGACAGGCACAAAATGCTGTATACGCTGACGCAGCCATGTACCCCGATTCAACAAACGCGGTGGCGGTCGTCTTGGACGCCAATTTCAAGGAAATCGCCAGCGCCTCGCTACGAAACTGCTCTCCCACAGTAGCAGAAACTGCTGCAATTGCCCTCGCAATCCAGCACGACGATGCTACGGGAAATGAGTTAAAAATTATTATCGACTCCCAGTCCGCGTGTCGCCTCTTCCTCTCTGGCAGACTTTCACACTCCGTCGCTCCCATTCTGACTACCCCACAAGTTCAAAATCCCACATGCAAGCACCAAATCACTTGGACTCCTGGGCACGAGGGGCTCGAGGGAAACGAGGCCGCGGACAGTCTAGCTCGAGGATATACTAACCGAGCGACTAACCTCCCCGACCTCACCCCTCTCCCTTCTACGTACGGCGAGCGCCTCGTCCTTCTCCGAACACAAAGACAAGTCTATCCCCCACCACTCCGTAAGCTAACTGCGGCAGAGGCGAGGGAATGGCGACCACTACTGACGAACACCTTTCCTAACCTACACAAGTACCACATCATCTTCCCCGACAGATATGACAGCATCTGCCCCTGGTGTGGCGGAATTCCAACAACATATCATGTAACATGGGGCTGCTCAGGTCCCAAGCCCCCCGAACTAGAGAAACATCACTCCGAGGAACAGTGGGAGTCTGCCCTGCTCAGCTCTGACTTGGCGACGCAGCGAAAGCTTATATCCGAAGCAAGAGCAACTGCGGTGGACATTGGGGTCCTTAAATAAGGACTCCACCCAAAATCTGTATTTTCGCCTCTCTATCCTACCTTTTTGAAATAAATGTTTTCTACTACTACTACTACATCTCTCTCTCTCTCACCACCGCCACATATATCAAAGCACGAATGAGGCGTCCGCATATCCAGGGGCAAGTTATGCGCTCTTCCTTTGCTCTAATCCATCGCCGTCTAGAATATTGTCAACGCCAAAGCCAATGAACACCGTGAACGCCGACATCTTTCACTTTGTATATCCTGGATTAGCTGAGCCAATTCACATTATTTTTTTTTCGAATGCTCATTTTTTGCGGACACACACTGCCGATACAATCTGCCGACAGGTCCTGTACACGCCACTTACGAGACAAGAAATGCTTTCGCATCAAAAGTTTGAAGCATACACCTCATGACACAGCGTAAAGGACACCGGCGCCACGCTCTGGATATCAGCGTATCATGTGCCAAGCATGTGCATAGCCATCGCTTCGGGTGACACTTATGGACCGAGATTTTATAGCATCGAATAATTTGGTGCGCCATTGTAGTATCGGACAAGTGCCCAGGACGCGCAGCTGCTGAATGGAATGCATCGTTGCGTCATTCAATCACCAGAGTTTTGTTTATGGGGGTTTAACGTCCCAAAGAGACTCAGGCTATGAGGGGCTGCCGTAGTGAAGGGCTGCGGAAATTTTGACCACCCGGGGCTCTTTTGCGTGCACTGACATCGCATATAGTACATGGGACTAGCATTTCACTTCCATCGAGACGCGACCGCCGCAGCCGGGATCGAACCCGCGTCTGTCGGTTCAGCAGCCGAGCGCCATAACCACTGAGCCACCGTGGCGGCCAGTCGTCCAAGAATATGGCGTCCATATTGCTTGCCTATAGGGGCGGTCGCCTTGAAGCGTATGCTCAGCTACAGGATTACTCGAGCGTTCTTCGCGCATAAAGTCAAAATTTCCGCGGGCTTTTTTCTAGCATCAATGCACACAGTAATAGGAAAGAAACCACCGCCAGCGATGTCTTTATTGCGGTCGCTCGCGCATCCTGGTGATTTCTATCCCCGACAGTACACGCAAGGAAATTTTCAGGGAAAGTAGCTGCTCAATTAACATGTTATAGGCTGGTCCGGATGGTGTAGTACCGTCCTTGCCCAAAGTAACCGAGCAGCCGCGCCTGAAGCGGGAGCGGGCTACCGAGCGGCGGTGCTGCGTATTCAAACTGTGTGACGTAAGCTCGCGGTCTTGCCCTTAGTCCATGGGTGACAAGTAAGCAGGTATCATACGCGGCGACCAATTTCGCGCCTTTGGGGTGCTGTCATACTGAGCGAGGGCAAGGTTTACGTCAGCCAGTTCACTCTCGCAGCCGGGAAGCAGCGACCAGGATGGATGGATAAAGCTGAACCCTTTGAACCGGGCGGTGGCTCAAGCACCCAGCCATGACTTGGGAAATTTTAGTGTTGTCTTAATTTTGGCCACCAATCAGATAACCTCCGCCTGGTAACTTCTACCCGCTTAAAATCTACTTTCCCTTCACTGTCCTTAACCCCAATGCTTTGGATAAATAAGCCCCGCTGCTTTCCACTGCAGAAAAGTATCAAGTGTTCAGCCATTTCTTCCTCCTCTCCGCACGCAACGCACAACGTGTCGATCTCGTTGAACCTGGCTCTATATGTCTCAGTCTGCAATATTCCCATCCTGTCCTCAAATAACAAACAGCTTCCACTACAATTATCATAGATATTTTCTTTGGCAATCTACTGTTTTAAGATCCTCTATATTTCCAGTTCCAATTTCTTAAGCATCCCTGTTTTACACAGAGCTCTCTCCGTTTGTTTAACCTTTTTCTTAACACATGATTGCTGATTGGCCCCTACTGCTGTACAAATATTTGCTTGTCAATTTTCTAGTTCGCTTTCTCTATTTCGTGTCAACGTTGCTTATGTACAGGTATCTGAAAACTTTCCTAGCCCACTCCTTTTCTCTCTTTCTCAATAGCTCCTCATATGTTATCTTACTCATAGCTTCTCTGCTCTCGAACGATGCCCATCCCATATCACCCTGTACCCCGATTTGGTGTATTGCCATGTCCTCCCAAAGCTACCTTCCCTACGCCGCGTTGTTTGATTTGTAATCTTGCTTGAACATCTGGTCTCATGCACAGGACCGCATTGCCGAAAGCCAGGCTAGGAACCATCACCCTTTCCAGATCTCTGTTACCACTTCATACCTCTTGTACTTCCAAAATGCCCTATTTTTCATGACAGCTGCATTCCTACTAGATTTATTCATTACATATTTTTTATGCTGTCAGACTCAGCACCGTTATTTACCCACACCCGAAGATACGTGTACTCGTTTACTAGTTCTGGTGTGAACTCCTGTATTCTTTGACCGGCCTCATCATTAAATATCATGACTGCAGATTTTTGCTTACCAAACTAGAAACCTACTCTATCTCCCTCTGCGCCTCAAATGTCTACCAACTTCTGCAAGTCTTCCTTGTAGTCAGCCATTAACACTACATTATCCGCGTACATTAGTGACGGCAATGAATGCTTAACCCATTCTTCTTGTTGAAAAAAAAAGTTCAATTCTAGTCCGCTCCTCTCTACTTTGGTCTCTAACCCTTTCAGGTACAACATGAACAACAAAGGAGACAGGAAATCCTTGCCTATGCCTCCGATGCATATCTATAGGCGCTGATACATTTTTTTCCATTCTATAAGCACTGTGTTACCTTTATATTTATGTTTTAACTGATTAATTACTCAATTTTTCACATCCAATGTACCCAGTATGTCCCACGAATAATCTTGAATAACGTTGTCGTAGGCTCCCCTAATATCCAGAAATGCTAGCCACAGGGACCTGAGTTCCTTTTCAGCAATCTCTATACAGTGCGTCAATAAAAAAAAGAATGTCCTCCAACTATCTTTGTTTCCGGAACCCATTTTTTAGCTCCCCTTGCACCCCCTCGTTCTACACCCAAGCCTGCAGTCTGTCCTTCATAATCTGCATTACCACCCTGTAAACAAGAGAGGTCACTGTTATGGGACGGTAGTTGCTTATGTCAGCTTTGTCCCCCTTTCCCTTATATATCATGTTCATTCTACTGAATAGCCATTCATCGGGGGCTTTGCCATTCACTATCATTTTGTTCACTATCTATTAATGTTTGCTTGGATTTTGGTCCTAGCTTCTTTATTAACGTTATCGGAATACCATCGTATCTTGTCGACGTGCTACTAGGAACATTCTTCTCTGCCCTCTCCCACTCTCTTTGCTCAAGTGAAGCAAATGCAGCAACCGTTCTTTCCTGCTTCGATAAATTAAGTGCAACTATTCTTCCTTTAAGTTTTTCTGTCATCCTTGTTCCTATGTGTTTCATTGCTTCATCCCTTTCAAGTCGAATATTCTGATCTGTAACAATAACCCTTTGCTCTAGCCTAGTCTTCTTACTCATTGTATTTTGATGTTTCCAAAATTTCTGGACTGCTTTGCTATCCTTTCTATTTACTTTTGACATCCATTCGGCACCCTTTCTTCTTATTTTCTCATTAATCAAACAGGGTACTTCCCTGCTACGCTTTATGAAGGTGCAGCGTCATCTGCCGGAGACGGCACAACGCCGAACTCGGCCGCGAAAGGGCCCCGAGTGCCCACTCTTTACTTTTATGATACTCTGCGTCCTAATTCTATATTTCAGAAGTGTTCACGATGCATATTCTAAAGCCGCTCAAACAGAGCTACTTGTTACAATGCAACCTATAAGGACCAAAATTGTGGTGTAAAGTCGTCTTCTATTAGGACAGACTTATACTCACGAACTTGTGAGAAAAAGTTGCCGCGACTTTCGAGGCACCTTAGACTTCCTTAGGTACATTGTCTTTTTCTTCTTTTAGTTATATAATAATAATATATAATCTGTTGGGAAAGGAACTGGTGCAGAATCTGTCTCATATATCGTTGAACACCTGAACCGCGCCGTAAGGGAAGGGATAAAGGAAGAAAGAGGTGCCGTAGTGGAGAGCTCTGGAATAATTTCGACCACCTGGGGATCTTTAACGTGCACTGACATCGCACAGCACACGGGCGCCTTATCGTTTTGCCTCCTTAAAAACGCATTCACCGCAATCGGGTTCGAACCCGGGAACTCCGGATTTGTAGCCGAGCGCCCTATCTACTTAACCACTGCGGCGGGTAATTCAGTTTTGTAGTATTCGCATTTTCAATCAATAGCAGCCTCAACGCATGCCGCAGATTATGCGTCACTTGAGCACTACTCATCACACCATAAAGACGTCTAAGATCGGAGCTCTTTTGTGAGTAACATATGGTACTCAGAAGGACAGAAAGGAGGCGCCCACGATGCATTCGGCGAGTTTTCTTGTTGATTTTTTTTTCAGAGTGTCTTGAAATTTCAGGGCGATTGGGGCCGCTCTCAGACGAACTGCCAAAGTGGCCTGTTTGGTATGCGACGTCAGTGCACATTATAGATCCCTGGGAGGTCGAAATTATTTCGCAGGCTTAAGATTTCTTCTTTTACCGCCAGCTTTACCTCACAGTACGGTTAAGGTGTCCGCCGAGAAGTGAGTGTTACTGCCCCTTTCTTTTCCTGAAAACAAATTTTCGCTTACGGTGCGGGTGCCCATCGCGGTGGCTCAGTGGTTATAGCGCTCGGCTATCGATTCGGAGTTAACTGGTTGGAACACGACCGCGGCGGCACCGTTTCGAAGGAGCGAAACGTAAAAGGAGCCTGTGTGCTGTGCGATGTCAGCGCGCGTTAAAGATACCCAGGTCTTCAAAATTATTGAGGAGCCCTCCACTACGGCACCTCTTTCTTCCGTTCTTCTCTCAGTCTATCCTTTTCCCTCTTCTTTCGGTGCTGTTCAGTTGTCCGTCGAGATTTTAGACAGATACTGCGCCGTTTCCTTTACCTTAAAACGAATTTTCAATTTTTTTATGGGCCCCGCCGCGGTGGCTCAGTGGTTAGGGCGCTCGACTACTGATCCGGAGTTCCCGAGTTCGAACCCGACCGCGGCGGCTGCGTTTTTATGGAGGAAAAACGCTAAGGCGCCCGTGTGCTGTGCGATGTCAGTGCACGTTAAAGATCCCCAGGTGGTCGAAATTATTCCGGAGCCCTCCACTACGGCACCTCTCTCTTCCTTTCTTCTTTCACTCCCTCCTTTACCCTTCCCTTACGGCGCGGTTCAGGTGTCCAACGATATATGAGACAGATACTGCGCCATTTCGTTTCCCCGCAAAACCAATTATTATTATTATTATTATTATTTTATGGCGCGGGTTCTGTTGTCCGCCGAGATGTGAGACAGATACTGCGTCCTTTCCTTTCCCCTAAAACGAATTTTTATTATCAATTTCAGGTTACCCTCAGAGGTGGCTCAGTGGTTAAGGCGCTCGTCTACTGATCCGGAGTACCCGGGTTCGAACCTTATTGCGGCGGCGGCGTTTCGATGAAGGCGAAACGCAAAAGACGCCCGTGTGCTGTACGACATCAGTGCACGGTCCCCAGGTGGTCGAAATTATTCCGGAGATGACCACTACGGCAACACATTCTTCCTTTCTTCTTTACTTCCGTTCCTTATCCCTTCCCTTACGGCGCTGTTAGGGTTCTTTGTCCCCTTGCCCTTATCTATCATTTTGTTCACTGCCTCTATTAAGGTTTGCTTGGATATTGCTCCTCGCTTCTTTATTAATATAACCCTTTATTAACACAAGCTGAATATAGCAGCGCCGCGGTTCGGCTGCAAGCACGCTCTGGCTGCCGGCGCGGCTGCTCGGTTGCTTTTTGCAAAGACGGTGCTATTGCAGACAGACGTGCCCAGGAGGCGAGAGCGTTTGCAAGAGACGCATCGCTTCGGTGATGTGATTTACTTTTATGGCCGTGTCCCTCCATGTTAAAAGTGGCGATCGACCGCAGTAGTCCCGGAGCGGTGTTTTGATCCTTTAGCTTGATAGGCGAAGGAACACTCCGGTTTTACCCCTGCCGCAAGCTTCTGGTAAAACCCAATATAAATCCAGCTTGTGGGCGCCTAATCAGAGTGCCCGCCATGCCGGGAAGTGCACTAGCTTGTCGACTCATCGTGTGGGCGGCTTCTCGCACCAAGCCCAAGAGAGGCAGCGCAGGCTTTTCCTGTTGAGCAGCCCTTGGTGCGCAAAATGGAAGCCCAATTCTCCGATCAATAGACGACTGGTGACGAAGACAAAGAGAAATGACGCTGTGATGCATTAGGGAGAGCGACGAGTCGTCCTCGGCACTTCTGTCGACGATTGTGCCTTGTGTGAGTCATGTTGAGTAGCCCGAAAACGCACGGCGATAAGTCGAGTGCAGCATTTGCAAGGAAAAAATATAAAGGTATTGAACATGGTGCCAGTGCAAGATCGCAGGCGAGTAATGCAGTCTCGGCGTCGAATGAAACATGGTAAAGGCTAGAGCAAAATCTAAATTAAGCCTCATTACATGTGGGTCATTGCACGCAAAAGAAGACACGTCATTTTTTTACTTTTTATTGGCGCCAGAAAATTACCTTGCTTTAACATATGCACTACGACGGTAACAGTGGCTTTATTTTTTTTTAAATTGATTGATGTCAGGCGCGGAAGTTCGAAAAAAGCCTTCACCTTGGGCAACTTCTCTGATTTTTCACTAATTACTCTGTGTTCGCCCAGACACCTATCATGGCATATAAAAACTCAGGTGGACGTTCTTTCTTCCCGAAAAAGATTAACCTTGAATGACGTGATTGTTATGTAGAACAGAGTTACAAACTTTGGTGAATTATTGCATTTTCTCGAATTCTTTATTTGTACTTTAAAATCATTGCCCCCGCGGTACTTTTGTAACATGCTTTCAGGGACGTGGTTATGCTTTTTTATATAAATGACAAAGAGCCCTCAGTTTGTGAAAACTGCCACACTGCAATTTTCTATGCCTTCAGTGGAGTCTAAGACTGCCAGCTCTTGACATAATTTTGGGATCGTAGACTACACTTTAGCAACTTATAGCGTGGGGCGACTGATTCCATGAAGAAAATTCGTCCACAGACCCACCAGCGATGAAGGACGGCGACAGTGAGGTGGTTGCTTCTGCCTTGCACAGGTATGGCAGTTTGTGTATTGTGAGCGCAACCTAGAAGTATTTGGTGCATTGATAAAACAGCAATGCCTTGAATTACGTTTGCTGCCAGCTTTTTGCTAACTGCACTGATGAAGCTGCCCACTAAGCATGCAATACCGCTTGTAAAGTGTGAGTTAATAATTTTTGGCGATGAAAGGGGGAAAATTAACTCTCTATATTTACTGTGAGCAGAGGAAATTGTTTCTTTAGGAAATGCAGTCATTCTAAAATAAAAATTTTCTCTAAGAATATTTTTAAGAAATTCAAGAACGCAGCACACGTAACTGCAAGTAAGCTTCCTTCGCTATACGCTTGCTAAGAATTGTTGTTTTCTGTCCATTCCAGGGCTCCGAATTGTCCGCACGATTGTTCTTTCGGACCCGGAACATGACACAAATTGCGTCACGTACGAAAGACATGGCTTCAATTTTTTCCGATTTACTTATTCAGCAGCAGGACATTATTTCCAGTAGAGCAAGAAGAGCCATAGATGGAATCAGTACAATATGTGCGCACCACTTTTATGTGCATCTCTCGAAATATACAACGCATACAGCCTCAAAGCTGTGCATAGGCTCATTCAAGAGACACATGAGGCCATGCCGTGGGACTAAGGTTATTTAAACTATTCTGACCCAAACATTAACGGTACTAGGCCTATTTTCAGATGAGAAGCTTTGCCCGAAAAGTTGCACTGGGTGCACAGAGGTTCCCGAGGTTCGGGAACTGGAAGAACCATTCGCCCCAGGCCATCATAACGTCGTGGACCTTCTGTGCAGCCCTTTCCTAGCTTAGCTTAAAACAACACTCATTTTTGAGCCTTGCGAACGAAACAGAAAATCCGAGGTCATCTCCTCCACGGATACTTTTCACGGTACATCTGCTACCGTCTCTCAAGAGAAGGTTCCCGGTGGTGAAAAACAGCAGCTGCAGGACTACAAGTCGACGTTAGATAGCTTTCTACAGAAATATACCGGATAAGATCAAGAAAGAGGAAGTTGGAAATTTCAGTTCTTTGTCCGCTATCACGGACAATTCAAGAAAGAAGTGCGTTTTTTGGGTTGCGGCATTAAGTTAGTTCGATCTTCCAAATGACTTCGAGACTCAAAAGGCATCCTTGAAATCCCTGATCCCCGATGAAGTCGCCAACTGCCGGCAGAAGTTAAATAAATATTGGTTTCCACCAAGACGGCAGAATGTCATACTGCCTTCCTGGTATGAAGGACGCTCTCAGAGGTTACCAACAACTTCTACATTTGTTGAACCTGAAGGAAGCCTTCGTTCAGTGGAAGCAAGAAAAGGCAAATCTGTAAGCATCATTTTCGAGTTTTATATCTTTACGGCCCGCCTGGTGCGTGTTAGCTGGTTCCCCTGGTACACACTGTGTTTGCGTCTGTTGATATCATTAGAATGTAAAACTCATGCTACATGCTCTTTGCATACGGGAGCCTTGCGTTGAGCTGATGGCTCTCACTGTTTGCGCTCCCGAAGAGGAAAACTGCGTGCTTAGTGTGTGTTCGAAATGTGCCGGCTTAGAACCACTTAAGAACTTTCGTGAGAGCTACAGCTTCGAAGCAGCCAAGGTTAGATAAAAAGAGTTGGTGCGAAGTGAAAAGTGATCCCCCAAGGCTGTTGTTGCTTCACCCACAAATGCAAAGGAGGAACACCTTTAAGAAGCTACATATATTGAAACGGCATTACTAAAGTTCAGTCAAACAACCTTCGGTCCTTGAAAACCATAGTAGGTTCAAATGAGGCGTTAGTACTGATGGGCTTCGCTGAAAACTTTAATTTCGTAGTTTAGGACGCTTTCCTATCATTTCAGTGGAACAGCACACAAACTACAGTTCACGCACTTGTAGCTTACATCCTAAACATCAACGAAACGGGAGACTGAACTTTTACGCTTTTTATGTAATCGATTTTTGGCACTCTTCTACACGACACTGTTCACGTTTTTCAGCGGTACTTTCTTCAAGAACCAAAAAAGCGAAAGCCAGATTTGAATGCAATTCATTATTTTACTGTGGGTGCCACTTCGCAATACAAGAACAGAAATTTCTGGAACCTCTGTTTGCACCAAGAAAACTTTCAGCTAGACGCCACGTGGAACTTCTTCACCACATCGCACGGAAGGAGTCCATGTGACGGATAAGGGGGCACACATTTAAAAGATTGGTTAGCAAAGCTAGCATTAAAAGGCCTTTCAACGACCAGATTTTTACGCCCAGTGATCTGTACTTATGTGCTACGTGAGCCTTGAAGACCGTCAACATTTTTTTGGCTCCCCCATTATGCCGTAACTGTGGAAAGAGGAGCGCTAAGCTTGCGGTATAAGAGAGCCACAGCCATTCCAAGAACCCGTGAACATCACTGCTTTGTTCCCGTCGGAGATACACAGTTGTCAGTAAAGACGACGTCAACTTCGTCAGAAGAAATGTTTATACAGTGTTGCATTAAACAGGAAGCTCCTAACATCTTCGGTGTTTCACGGATCTTTCTTTCATTCTGCAGGCTTTGCTGCACACTGACTGTGGACTGCTATATTTGTAAAAAAGAAAGACTCAACTGAACCAATTGCGATAATTATTATAATAAAATGTTTGTGGATAGAACACTGTGAAATAGTGTTAGAAAACGTTCCGCAATATTTTGTTGCAAATAGGTAAATAATAAACTTACACAGCGCAACCGTGTGATTACAAATTATAAAACTTTATAAGATAGTCAGTATAGTACATTTCTTCTCAGAAATGGCAGAACCAACCACTAGAAGCATCAATAAGAAAATGAATAGTACTTATATTGACGCCAGCGCTCTTGCAGACGAAAGCGCCTAGAAAAGAAAGAAGTGTTGTAGAAGCGCTGGTCCAGAGCTAAGCCGCTGCTGACTCTTGGCCGCTTCACGGCAACATGACTCTCGGGTGCTTAACGCCAACGTGACATCATGTGTAGGTTCTGGGTACGTCGTTGATGTACCGTAAGCCCCCTTGAAGCCGCAGTTCAAACCCCGGAAAGATACGTAAGGTAGACATGCCAGTCCACCAGGGCAGTCGCCGATTGCAAGGCCTACCTAACGAATTTGGACTGCTCCCTACTTCTAATATACCACGAATGTCTACCACAATGAATCCTCTAGCTACAGTTCCGCCGGTCCTGCTCCACCACCAGCGAGAGCCACCCCATTTCCACGGCCAACCCCACGAAGAAGCCGAAGACTGGCTGGACCAGTACGACCGGGTGGCCATATACAATGGCTCTGGCGCTGACTGCAAGATGCGTCATGTTTATATCGCCCTCGAAGACTACGCGATTACCTGGTTTATTAACAATGAACATGGCTTTCGAACGTGGGACACGTTCAAAACCGAGTTCTTCCAAGTCTTCAGGGACAGCACGTTACGCAAGGAGAAGGCTGACTTGCTTTTGAGGGCCCGACATCAACTCGCCAACTAGAGTGTGCTGGTGTATGTCGAAGAAATGAAGAGACTCCTACGACGTGCGGACCCAAGCATTTCGGAGAAGAGGAAGGTGAGCCTCCTGATGAATGGGGTTCAGGAGCAGCTGTTCGCAGGCCTGGTTCCAAGCCCTACAGTTACTCTAACTGACTCTGTAAAGGAGGCGAGCTCCATCGAAAGTCTCTTGACACTAGGGCCCGAAAGTACGACCGCACAACAGCATCGATGCACACGGTCACAGTGGAGGAAGCGACGATGAGCTCGGCAGAATCTCTACGTGAGATAGTTCGATCCATCGTGGGAGAAGAACTGGCGAAGCTCTTTCCAGCTAAGGCACAGACTCAGGTTGCCACACTTCCTGATGTTGCTCGCGAGGAGGTGAAAAAAGCTTTAAATACGGGTCCACCACTATCTCTCCCAGGCCCGGTACTGGTGCAGCACCCTGATCTCAGCTACACCGCCGTTACACGTCGTTTCATTCCGTCCCAGCCGAACCCACGTTATGACGTACCTGCCTCCACCGCTACACGGAGTCAACCTCTCGAGCCGAATTCACCACAGCGCCTAGGACGAGACAGAACGAATATCTGGAGAGCGATAGACAATCAGTCGCCCTGTTACCATTGCGGTGATGCTCGACGTGTTGGTGCTGCTGCCTATACAAGGAGATTGACCTTCAAGGATTCCCCTTCGGGTGTCCCCGTCCGACGTGTGGAGAGCTATCGCAGGAGGGTGGTGGTGGTGAAAACATTTATTAATCATAGAGAGAGGTGTTGGGGGACGTGACCAGAAGGGTCACGCCCTCACGACCACTACGTGGGATGCCTAGTAAAGGAACCCATTGGTGCTTGCCGCAGCCGGCCGCGCTGCGTTAAGGCCTTTTGGGCCTCAAGGGTGCAGCAGCCGGACAGGGTCCCCTCCCAGTCCTCTCGGGTGAGGTTTGGGATAGGGGGTAGGGATGGGTTCTGCTGGCGGGCCCACACCATGTGGTACGTGTCAGACACCTCTCCACAATGTGAGCACCGCCCGTCTATTTGAGGATCGAAATGTTTTAGTTTCCGATTATCTGTAATAATCGCACATTTCCTTAAAAGTTTAAACCGGATTGAAATCGGAGTTCTGGTCAGCGTTGGTTTCCGCAGGAAATGCGCGGATGCAGGAGATCACGAGCTACATCTCGCAGACTCAGTACAGCGCTTTTTTTTTATCACCAACTCAGCGTCGCTGCAGTTCCCCACGACGAGACCAGCCTCGGAGTCCGCGTAGGGAAACTAGATGCAGCCGCCTCTGAAGGTGAGGCTGCTCAACGACAAAATGTACAAGATCCTCCATCGCCGCAAGACAGTTCACACACAGAGCCGAATTCCTTAGTCGCAACGACGACTCATCAGCCAAAGTGCCTGAAAACAAGCCGATGTTCTGACGTAGGCTTCCGTTGCCACGACGCCTTTCCTCGGGGCCGGACTCCTTCGACGCACTGCAGCCGAGACCGAATGCCTCGACATCCCTAAAGTAATACGCTATCAATAGCCGACTTAGACATTTCGGCCGACGGTGCCGATGCAACCGCGCTGGCGGATACCAGAGCCGATTATTCTATGCTCAGTGGATAATTCGCTGCGGCACTAACACAGGTCACAACCGCTTGGCACGGCCCACAGATGCCTACTGCAGGGGCCATTTGATCAAACCAATGGCAACGTGCTCATCGCGAGTAACTGTGCTAGGCCAAACATTCCTGACAACGTTCGTTGTGCTTGCGAAGTGCTCCCGGGAGGTCATACTAGGCATGGTCTTCCTGACTGAAGACAGTGCCCTGATTGATCGGCAATCACAGCCCGTCAAGTTCTCGACAGAGAAGGCCATATCCGTCGGTAGTGTTCTCCCAGCGGCACTGCACATTCCAGCCGAACACGTGACCGCTATCTGCACACAAATGAAAGAGATGCTCGCCAACGACGTTATTCGACCTTCTAGGAGCCCGTGGGCGGCACCTTTCATCCTTGTGAAGAAGAAGGATGGCATTTACAATTCTATGTTGACTTCTGTTGGTTAAACAACATCGCTAAAAAGGATGTGTACTCGCTACCCAGAAGCAACGATGCCTTGGATAGATTATGCTACACCAGATATTTCTCCTTCATGAACCTGCAACCTGGATATTCGCAAAGTGAAGTAGACAAGAGGGACCGCGAAAAAACGGCATTCCTCACTCCAGACGGCTTGTACGAGTTTCAGGTTTTGCCATTTGGTATTTGGTCGGCACACGCGACGTTCGAATGACTCATGAATACCGTTCTTGCGGATTTGAAGTGCAAACTTGTCTAGTCTGCCTGGGCGATGCCATCGTTTTGAAGCAATAGCAACATTACGGTGGCAATTCGAGCCTTCAGCGTGGCGGCACCGCCACCCTGTGGCTGCGCCGCCACGCTGTCACGTGGTTGGTCGCGTGGTGCGGAGCAGCTGCCGGCGGCGTGGCTGATCACCTGGTTCGTCACGCGGTTGGTGACGTGACCAAGCTTCACTCGTTCAGCTGCAGCTATCGCATTACTCCAGGTTTAACCAGAGCTTAGCCACCGCCAATTTTATAGCGATAGCTATATTACGGTAGCATTACGAGCCTTCGGCGTGGCGGCACCGCCACCCTGTGGCTGCGCTGGCCCGCTGTCACGTGGTTGTTCACGTGATGCGGAGCAGTTGCCGGCGGAGCGGCTCCGTGGCTGATCACGTGGTTGGTCATGTGACAAAGTTCCACTATGGCAGCCGTAGCTATCGCGTCACTCCAGGTTTAACCAGAGCTAAACCACTGCCAATTTTTCGCGCCGTCTTTCCAGGTGCACCTGCGTCGCCTCGAGGAGGTATTCCAGGCAATAACATCATCAGGGCTAACTCTAAAAGCTGAAAAATGCCATTTTGCATATGAAGAGTTAGTTTTTAGACCATGTCGTCAACCAAGAAGGAGTCCTTCTGGATCCCGAGAAAGCATTCGCTATTGCCAATTTTGCACCACCGCGTGACCAGAAGGAAGTTCGTCGATTCCTGGGATTATGCGCGTATTACCGCCGCTTCGTGGAGAATTCCTCTATAATTTCCTCGCCCCTTACTGATCTCACAATGGTGCTTGTACCGTACCGGTGGGAATCACCACAGCAGACCGCATTTCAAAAGATTCAACGCCGCCTGCCTTCACCGCCGTGCAGGCACTTTTTGATGAACGTGCAGACACAAAGGTTCACACCGATGCAAGCAACGTTCGTTTGGGCGCTGTTCTCGTTCAAATTGGGCGGGATCAACCACGTGGCATCGCCTCTGTCATCCGTGCACTACCGAAGACAGAAGCCAACTCCTCTGCCTCTGAAAAATTGTCTCGCCATCGTGTGGGCAGTTTCGAAGTTCAGACCAAACCTTTATGGCCGCACTTTCAGAGTAGTGGCCGATCATCACGCACTGCACTGGCTGACCAACCTCAAGGATCCCATGCAAGCAGCTCCGAACGGCGCTGCTGACGCCGATGAAGTCTTTTTGAATGCAATACATACGAACGATTTCGCCTAGCATCAACGCGCAGACCCCGACCTCAGCGACGTCATTTGTTATCTTGAAGGCGCCAGCAGGAGAATTCCTAAAAACGCTAAGGCGCCCGTGTGCTGTGCGATGTCAGTGCACGTTAAAGATCCCCAGGTGGTCGAAATTATTCCGGAGCCCTCCACTACGGCACCTCTTGCATACTTTCTTCTTTCACTCCCTCCTTTATCCCTTCCCTTACGGCGCGGTTCAGGTGTCCAACGATATATGAGACAGATACTGCGCCATTTCCTTTCCCTAAAAACCAATTATTATTACTATTATTCAGGCGAGCTTTGTCGTCTCGCTGCATACGTAACGGTGTTGTCTTCAAGAAGAATTTCGCTGCCAACAGTAGGCAATACTTGCTTGTCGTCCCTGTGAAACTACGCGGCGCAATTCTTCACGTCTGCCATGACAAAACAGCTTTCGGCCGTGTTCGTGTTACTAGAACACAAGCCAGAATTCAAGACAAGTACTATTGGCCTCGCCTGGGTCCTGTCATTGCTCATTACGTCTGCACTTAACGGGATTGCCAGCGCCTCAAAGTTCCACTCGTAAAGCCAGCCGGATTCCTCAAGCCAATTTAGCCGCCTTCGCAAGGGTTTGAACAAGTCGACAAGTCGGCATGGACTTGCTCGGACCCTTTCCTACATCAGGCTCCGGAAAAAGATGACAATAGTAGCCACTGATTATCTCACACGTTATGCAGAGACCGCATCTCTTCAAAGTAGCCGCACCATCGAAGTAGCGTAGTTCTTTGTTTATCAAAATGTCTTACGTCATGGTGCTCCAGAAGCATTGGTTACGGACAGAGGGGCTGCCTCTTCCTCTGAGCTCCTGCAACATGTTCAAATTTTCAGTCACGCCAGTCACCGTAGGAAGACTTCTTATCATCCCCAAATTAACGGACTGACTAAACGTCTCAATAAAACGCTTGCAGACATGCTTTCAATGCACGTCGCGTGGAATATAAAACTTTGGACGACGTGCTACCTTACGTCACGTTCGCGCAGAATACATCCGTACAGGAAATAACCAACATGACATCGTTTGGCCCAGTATACAATGATGCTGACTTGAAAAGCTCTTGCGCCGCTATTTCGGACCTTACCGAATTGTGCGACGCCTTGGTGTCCTGAATTATGAAGTCATCTTTCACGGGACTCTACAACCTCGACGCTACCAACGCCCCAAAGTGGTCCACGCGGTATGCCTGAAGCCCTACTTTGCAAGGACACCCCAACTCTAACCCCCTGCTTTGGTTTCAGCATAGAGTCAAGGATTTCGGAGGAGGGGGCTAGACACTCCAGCGCTCGTGCAGACGAACGCGCCCTTCAAGAAAAGACGTGTTGTAGAAAAGCTCGTCCAGGGCTACGCCGCTGCTGACTCTTGGCCGCTTGGCGCCAACGTGACTATCGGCCACTTAACGCCAACGTGGCAATATGCCACTGGCACACCCACTGCACAACGAGAGAGGTCACTATGATACATGATCATGGCATTTTTTTTCTTCACAACCTTGCATGCTTCTCAGGCACCACGTGACCGCTTGTGACTATTCTGTGATCCTGGCTACTAACCTAAGTCAGTGTACATATGTATTGCTACAGTGGCGCTGCTACTTCGTCCTTAACTGGCCAATGTGCTATGAACCTATTTAGGCGGTTTCAGAACTCGCATTCAAGACAAATAAATTCCACACTCTTGCGTGCGCCAGTGCAAAAAAAGGGATTCGCTAGCACCACTGCTTGTACTGTCTGTGGCGCAAAGCAAAATTTAATCCAGGAAGGATATGAAGCTTTCGCATTGTATGAGATCGTAAAAAAACAATCCTGAGAAAACACCGTGGACTTCACTTAAGGCTAAAGGGCCACTCCTGCTTGCGTCTTGGAGGTAACCGCTCTCGCAAGACAACTTTTGGTGTTGTTTTTAAGCGTTTAATTTTATCTCGAAAAACAACAGACAGGAATCAAAACGGAGGCTGCGCTTCACGTGAACATAGCAGATGGCGGCGCGCACGGGGCCCGCGGGGCGCACACCAGTTGACCACGCCGCGGTGAATCCTGTTTGAAAAATAATTCCTCCACATCAACGAAAAGTACTTTGCCAAATTTTGGTGCGCTCAGCATGAGAGATTCACCAAACGTTCGGATTATTCTAGAATGCCAGGGACAGTTCCCCACGCTGAGTTTTCGGGGCCTCAATGTGGCAGTTTTCAAAAATTGAGGGCTCTTTGTGATTTATATGAAAAAGCATAACCATGTCCCCGAAAACATGTTACAAAAGTGCCGTGGGTGCAATGCGTTTGAAAGCGCGAGTAAAAAAATCGTGAATATGCAAGAATTCAGCAATCCTTGTATCGTTATGTTGCACAGAAATCGCGATATTCAAGATTCATCTTTTTCGTTAGAAAGAACGTCTACTTGGGTTTTAATAGGCTATTGTGGGTGTCTGGCGAGCAGAGACGCTTTAACGGAAAATCACAGAAGTTGCCCAGGGGGAAGGATTTTCTCGAACTTCCGGGCTTGAAGTCAATTAAATTTTTTTTAAATAAAGCTGGTATCGCCGTCATAGTGCATGTGTTCTCACGCAAAGAAAAATAAGAAAAAACTGACGTGTCTCCTTTCGCGTAAAACGACCCATGTGAACATGCGAACATTAAAGTGTCCAGCCACGCCACGTTGCAGAATGACTGAGTCATAAGTATGACTACGATGCATGACTATGCATACTGTGTACAAACACTTTACACCTAACATTACGTTGCTTGCAAAGTCCTGAGTCGTGCAACATTTTAGAATGATTATGAGTCACGACTATAACTGAGAGGTGCGACTATGCGTGCTTGTACAAGCTATAAATCTAACATTATGTTACATGTAATCTGCTGAATCATGCTACGGTGCAGATTCATTAAGTCGAGACTATGACTACGCGCCATGACGACACATACTAGCACCAACTCTATACACTTTACATTACGGTAATTATTGCAGAGTGCTGAGCCATGGTACATTGCCGAACGACTGAGTCGTGACTTTCATAGGTCACACACCGCATTTTCCAATGATTTAAACCACTGCTTTATGCAACACAAGATGGCTCGAACCAAACTTATGCGCCATTCGCAATTGTTTCATGACATTTACCATTGCAATAAATTACCTGCAGAAATCGTTTCCCAAAAAATGACGCCTTTGTTACCAATCTGAAGTGCTTACTACATGCTGATTCTTAACAGACGTTTGTCAGAATGTATTAATTTATATTTTGTCTCCAGCATTGTTGTCCACGCGTCTGTGTGTTCTCAAGCTTTTCCTTTATCCAGTTATGTTCCTTGTTTATAGGAACATATGTCTGTTTATGCTTTATGACGGTGACTTTATGAATTTTTGAACCTCCTATGTAATTGCCGCAAAGGGCCTTTAGGGTACACGAATAATAAAAGCAAGAACTGAATACATTGCAATTCGCTTTCCTGAAAGGACAAACATGGCTGCATGACGCCTGTGCTTAAGTGCTGAACGGCGAAATATTCCACCTCGTGGTTGGTTATTAGTGCTCAAGGCCGCCGGTACGCGCCTTTACCGCTTTATTTGCGACGGCAGGTGCAACAAGGCTTATCTGGTAAGTTTGCTGCCCTGCGCAGCCTCTTTCACGTTGTTCGAAATTAGTGTAGGTTCTTTCAGCGCCTTATCTCGAAACTTATTTGTAAGCTTTAAACTGAGCGCAGCTGAAAGCAACGTTGAGTCAGTTCTTGCTGCTTGCTGCTATCGCTGCAGAGATCACTTCTTTGTGGGCACAAGACAGCTTATAATTAGTTGAGTGCCCCGTCAGTATGCTCGCCTCTCGTCTATGGCGTTATCATCTTCATGTGACAACTGGTGGAGGTGCTGGCTGCGGACCTGCAATACTTTGGGGGAAGGGAGGGCGACGCTCCGTCTTTACCACTGGTTTTTCAGCAGCCAAGTAATCTTCCTGGGTTCGGTGGTCTAGTGCAGGAAGACATCGAGGAATTGTACTAGTTTGAGCGTGTGGCGACATTCAACCCATGGGGCGACTTTGCAAAACTGCGACAGGTCTTCTTTTTGATGAGTGGCTCAGCTCGAACATGGTATGAGAATGTCGACGCTCTCCCCCCAATTTGGACCAAATTTGAGGAAGAACTCTTCAAAACATTCAAGAATATCGTCTGCAAAGAGAAACCGGAGTTGCTGCTCCGGGCGCATACCCAACAAACTTATGAGACTGTCGTTGCGTACGCAGAACGATAGGCCGTCTATTTTGCGGCGCAGACCCTAATATGACCTAGACAAATGAAGGTGCGCTTCCTGATATGAGTAAATTAAGGACATTCAAAGCGGTTGGCCCAACCTGTCTAAGACCGCTGAGGAGTTTACAACCAAACCTTAAACAATCGATGAGACACTCGACAGCCGGGCTCGGCAGTACGACCGGCGCTGACACCCTTCTCCATGAGTCATGCGGATGCTTCAATGAACAGCAATGACAGCTTGAAGGACATCATCTGCGAGATCGTCCGGGAAAAGCTTCGCCAACTCTTGCAATCTTCTTCACCTGCTCAGGTTGCGTAGCTTACGTGCGCGGTTAGCGGATAAGTTCGCCAGGCCTTACGCCTCCGCCAACCGATGAGCCTAAATAGAGTCCCTCTGGTCATGACCTACACTCTACACACCCCAAGGCCCTTGCCCCGAGCCTTACGAAACAACTTCTCGACCACGGCCCACCACCCGCCCGGCCATGGTTCCGCCGACCGCGCTGAAGACGCCAGATGCTTGGCGAAACCTAGAACCAGCGCCATCCCCTTTGCATTCACTACGGTGAACCCAAACTCATCCTGCGTCATTGTCCACACAGACAAATGGGGCTCAAGGGTTTCCCCTAAGACACACCGCATCCTCGTCTTGGCCAACGGCCACTACGGGCTGACCTGTGTAAAGAAGAGTATTCAGTCATCGCCATTCCCCATCGTAGTTAGCGGCGCGGTTAACAGGACGACACAGCAGCTACCCAGCGGCCACTCGCAAAGCTCTAAAAGGACACGTAGAGAAAATTGAAGAAAGCAACCTGTAGAGGTCACAATGCTTAGCGACGAAACGACGATGATCCTCTACCGACCACGGCGTATATCCTTGCCGCAATCACCATGGCACCGCATGCTAAGACCATATCAACACGGCTTAACAAAACTGACGACGCCGCTCAGAAGAACGAGAACGATGTGCGCCAGCCCCGATCACAGCACCCGAAAAAGACGAGACCCAGCTCCAAGTCCAGCATGTACTTCCATAGGCTAATCACCGACCTTGAAGTAGGTATCGACGCTTGTATACAGTGTAAAGAAATTCCGTAATAATGACAAATAGTTACTACATGTTCACAGCGGAACCATTTCTGTTTTGTAAAACACGGAGGCGGAGACCGTACCCTAGGCTATTAACGAAGGAAACGTACGTATTCTGCCGTAGTCGTTGTAGGAGAGAAAACAAACATTCTATTAGTCAGCAAAACTTAGCATGACAAGACAGTTAACCCCGTCGGCGTTGTGTACCACCAAACGCACTAATAATTTGCTTAAATGCAGCAAAAAACAGAACAAACATGCTCAGGATATGTTGGCAGTTTTACAGGACTCTTCGTTTTCCCGCGGACTAGGCGTTACGTGCTATCCTATTTCCGGTCCGACTGGTTTACAACCGACCAACAATGTCCGTAAACTAGCATGGTGAATGACTATGAGCATGTCTAACGAGCTTAACCCCATGTGCAAAGTTGAAGGCCACAGAAGCGGCGATAAGCGGATTAGACTTGGGCCATGAGGGAGCCTGATGGAGTGAAAGTGAAACGTCACGTGATGCCTGGTCCGCGGGCGAATGGCTTGTGAATGGGCTTTTGTTGCAGGCATGCATGAATTAATGATAATTTGTTATTGGAAGGAAAGGCGCAATAGTTTTTTGTTTCGGTGCACATCTGACTCACCCCAGGTAGCACTGGAACCTCCGGAATTTACAGCAATGTTGTGTTTTTGTTTTGTTCAAAAGTTAATAAGATCGTTGTTAATTTTGTCTTCATTGCATTTGTCAACCGTTGCAAATGAGTGGAGAGACCAGCGCGCTCGGGTACTCAGCCGGAGTTCACGGGTTCGAACCCCGCCATGGTGGCCGCGTTTCGATGGCTTGCTTGCTTTCTGTTGCTGACAAGAAGAATTAAAACGAAAGTGCACGGGCCTACTCACTGGCTTAAGCTGAGTTACAATTGCTGCCACGTGCTGAAAGTAGTAGAGTTGAGATATAGGAGAGAAAATATCGAAAGAAAAGACGCGCTCTCATAGCCCGGGCTGATCACTGAGGCAGTGCAATACCGGGCCAACCCGTGGCGAGGGTGAAGAAAGCTGCAAGCACTCCGGCGCCCCATTCCAAAAAAATAAGTTTAATATCTTGGGTACAAATAGGACCCGTAGCAGATATTAAATCAGATAATCAGATATTCCATGGAGGCGAAGCGCAAAGGCGGCCGCGCGCTGTGCGAGGTCAGTGCACGTTAAAGATGCCGAGCTGTTCGAAATTATTCCGGCGCTCTCCAATACGGCACCTTTTATCGCTTTTTCTTCTCCCACTCCCACCTTCGTCCCATCTCTTTAGGCGCGGTTCGGTGTGTCCACTGAGATGTGAGACAAATGCAGCGCCAATTTCTCCTGTCGAGAACACATTTTCAGAGCAGCGTCACTAATGCGCTTTTTTTATTCTGCTCGGTTCATGGCTGCCCACCGAGCCAAAGTGATAATAATAATAATAATAATAATAATAATAATAATAATAATAATAATAATAATAATAATAATAATAATAATAATAATAATAATAATAGCAATAATAGCCTTTATTTCCATTGTAGGCTTAACGCCTCAGGAGCGAAGAAAACAAGACCACAGCTACGAGCCGACACCAGAACAGAACTGCCTAGCCGTCGCTGCACGAGCCACGACCAGGTGCCGTCTTTATTCTCTTCGCAGGGTGGCGCGCGCTAGCCGGGTTGTCGGCGCCGCCCAAAAGAGGGCGCTACACCATCAACATGATGAGGGAGGTTGGGGAAAAAAAGCTGAACAGCTTGACTGGTTCCCGCCTCACCCCTCATATAAAATACACAATTGCTTCCACAAAGGTAGAGCTAAGCGGACGACAGGACACAACATTTCAAAATTAAGCGCGGTCATAACGATCATGAGAAATGTAAATAACACGTAATAAAACAAGTTATCATGAAACAAAAGAAACAACGTAAGTGAGGCCTATTTGTATATACTGAGACAAATGTAGTGATATCGCATTCACATGGCTCTCGACGTACAAAAAACTACAAATGCATATTTACACGTAGAAAGGGCTATATTTCAAGCCAACATACAAGAAGAGTATAGGAAACATTGTAAAGGCATCCAAAAAATTAATTCAGGTAAACTAGGATAAATTTAATGATCTTCAAGAAAATAGATTTAATCCCGAAAAAACAATTTTAGGTCTTTCATTGATGCTTTTTCGGGATGTATGTTGTGTCCATAAGAAATATTCAATAATTCTGGCAGTTTTTGTTTAATCATTTGCTTTCCGTAGTCTGTTCTGCACCTCTCAATGTTCCAAATCTCCGTACAACATGTATCATGCGAAGGTGTTCTCTTTGATAAGAAAGTTAAGGAAGAAAGAAAGTTTATATTTTGTTATACATCTTTTTTAAAGTTAAGCACAGGCGATAAAGGTAGAGATGAGTAATTTTTATAATCCCTAATTGTTTATATAAAGGCGAACTTGGGTGATCCGGTGGAACATTAAAAATACTCAAGGCTGTAGCACCTACGACGATTTTTCTAACGCGGTTGTTAGGTTACAACATATCACTAAGAGGTTTGAATTTTTAAAAGTCAGCATTGCCTCTTCAATCGATAATTAAAACATTTTTGTTAACTGTCAGCCATATTTTGCACGACGCCACGTTTGGAGCGGGTGCCGAGCGCTACGGTCTGGCAGCAAATTTAAAAATGGTATGAATCAGCACCTATTTCTTTAGAAATTGGCTGCAGAAACAAAAAAAAAAGATCTGCATACTTGATTTATTTGCGATCTCTGGTAACGAAATGAGGGGGACCAGAATTACGTGCGCAGACAGGAAGACGCTGCTTTTTGCAAATCATGAACATAAGTTTTAGACAGTTGGGTGAAAAAATATGCAGGTAAAAAACAATGCACGCTGTCGTATTCCCAAGACAATTTTTCTACTCCAGGTGCATGAAACAATGTGCAGGCACTAACGTTGCATGCTTTATGGTTACTACTTCTATTTTACTGCTAATATTCAACTATTAGTCTCCGAGACCTGATGTTCAACTCAATAATCCTTCTGTCTCCCACCCGGAAGGCACATGCATCAGGCATAGGGCTTTCGTTTTCTTAGCGAAATCAGCCATCAATGAACCTGTTGCCCATGTCGTTCCAAACCTCACCCTTCTGACCACGTCCCGTTATGAACGTTTCCAAAAACACCATTACCTGAGCCATGAGCTCATCCTTGGTACAGCGGATTTCGAACATTTGAAATTCCCATGGAACATACGTTAGTGCGCATCAAGACAATGTGAGGTTTCCACGACGCTGTTGCGCTTTAGGATTCCTCGCCTTAATCTATATTTATGCCGTTCTGGGTTCACGGCTTCGAATCTATGTAGGTCATGCGGGGACGTTGAAACGATAGACCATTTCATCCTCTACTGCCGGCGGTTTGCATGGCAGAGAATGCAGTTTTTAGAAAATCCCCTCGTTCAATTAGGGCTGCCGTTTACCCTTCCTGTCCTCCTCTCGTTCGGTGAAACCGCCAAAGGGCATGCCATTAGGCAGGTGTGCCAACTCCTTCACAAGTATATCATTGAAACCGAGAGATTTTTGTGTTCACTTTTCGATGCTTTTACTTTCCTCTCAAAATTATTCTCTTTCTGAAAAATTATATAAAATTTAGTTATTCTATTCGCAACGCTTTGTTTCCTTGATTTTCATTCCGATTTCCTCAAGCTCTCTCAAAATTCATGATTTTATTTTTCTCTCAGTGTCCTCCCAATTTACGAGCCGCTTGGGATAAACCTGGATGAGAATTCCCTGTTTGAATCTGCACCAAACCCTGGCCAATCCCCCACTGTGGGTATGTGCCATCGTGTTTGAGGCAACAACAATAACAAAAACAACGACTACTCTAAATGGGCTCGGAGACTGTGCCATTGCGCAATTTCCTAACGGCTTCATTTTCGACATGCAGATGGTCGTCTCTCTAATCTGCAGGCTGCTGATTCCCACCCTGGCTTGTGTATCTCTGGGTGCCTCGTCAGGACGGCCCTCCCCCTGCCACGAAGATGGGGCGGCCATATGCCAGCCCTTTCCCGGTTTCAACTTATCGCTGGAACGAGAGATGCCTGTCTTGGAACTACCCTGGAAATCCTCATCGCCATCAAGAACAGCCTTTCCGCCAGCTGTAAAGGAAGAACCACCATCGATGCAGCTTTGTGGGCTCGGAGACTGTGTCATAGCACAGTTTGCTAACCGCTTCCTTTTCGCCATGCAAATGATTGTCTGTCTAATCAGCAAGCTGCTGATTCCCGCCCTGGCTTGTGTATCTCTGGGCGGCTCGTCAGGACGGGCCTCCCTCTGCCACGAAGATGGGGCGGCCATATGCCAGCCCTTTCCCGGTTTCAACTTATCGCTGGAAAAAGAGATGCCTGTCCTCGAACTACCCTGGAAATCCTCATCACCATCAAGAACAGCCTTTCCGCCAGCTATAAAGGAAGAACCACCGTCGATGCAGATTTTTAGGCTCGGAGACTGTGCCAAAGCACAGTTTGCTGACCGCTTCCTTTTCGCCATGGAGGCCAGTCAAGCATACGCACTCTATGCTAAAAAAATCGAGTAATTTTTCTTGGTACAGCTCCCGAGCCCACAGTGATGTGTCGCTATTGATTCTGAATGTGCCCATGTTGTCCGGCTGTTACTAACCTTATCAGGTGAAGTAGAAGCAAATCCTGGCCCCGCTGACCTAGACACTGTCCTGACCGAATTGCAAAAACTAACCGCAGGCCAAGCGCTACTTGTGGAAGAGATAAAGAACCTGAAAGTACAGCTGACAACAACAGACAAAACAATAAACGACCTTAACTAGCGCATGATTGACATAGAGGCCCACTATCAGGCCCTCATGCCCGTACGCCAAGACATAGAAACCCTGCAAACGACCTCAACTCAAACAGCTCACCTTGCTTCAAAGTTAGAGCCTGGCATTCGTGATGCTAAGAACCGGTCACGTCGTTGGGATTTGATCTTCTAAGGAATCCCTGATGACGCTACGAATGAGACATATGCTCAGTCAGTGGAACTGGTCACCCAGATTTGTCGTGAAAGCCTACAAACTGATATTAACCCAACAGATATAGAACGGGCTCATCGTTTGGGGAAACACTCAGACGACCGGAATCGCCCAATATTAGTAAAATGCACGCGCTGGAAAACAAAAGATGTTCTTTTATCAAATAGCCGGATCCTCAAAGGAACAAAGTACAGTGTTGGAGAAGACTTCACTCGCTTTGTTCAGATAACAAGAAAGCATTATTTACTGACCTTCGCTAAATCAAAAGCAGTACTTTATTCTCTCCGATACAAATTTTGTGCATGGGCCCAAGACTACATTTTCGGTGACGTATCTAACTGTGTAACAGAAATTGAACAGCAAACATCCCGCACCTTAGTAAAGAATAAACCAAGGCCTTCTTCCAGTTGTGACCTTTCGTTTTTCGCAATTTACACTAACATTCGCAGTTATCTTCCGAAGCGAGAGCTTGTGTCTAACATCATGTCATCAAAAGGCAGCAACTTGCTCATTCTAACTGAAACCTGGCTACCCAAGGACGTCACTGATAACTAAGACTTGGAATGTCCACCTAACTTTCAAGTTTATCGAACTGATCGCGAACGGTCAAGGGGCGGTGGCGTACTCATGGCAGTTCATCAGCAAATCTTGTGTACTGTATGTAAATTGGAAATATAAGTCCACAGAGGGCATGCCTTAGCCACGAACTTGACCAACTGGATGACCAACCGCTATCCGAAAAAAGAATTCTGCAACATCGCAAGGACCTACCGTCGCAGAAGAAGGCCGTGCAAGCGCTTTTGCGCTTCTTACAATCTACCGGGCTGTGTGAAAGACTTTAACTGGAACGCTTGTGTGTGTGTGTGTCTCCATGTGTGCATTTTTCTTTTTTTCCTTTTTTTGCGTTTTAGCTCTCTGTCATCTTTTTAACCCCTATCCCCCATCCCCTGTGTAGGGTAGCAAACCGGAGACTCACATCTGGTTAACCTCCCTGCGTTTCCTTCATTCTCTCTCTCTCTCTCTTAGCTCGAAATAATGAGGTTACTATGTCGCGCATCAACAAAAACAGTGCTACTGAGAGTCTGCTACAGGCATTCCCATTCCGCTCCCGACTTTTGCAACGAGCTCAGTAATAACTTAATTCAAATTATAACAAGCTACCGAAACGCCTCCATTCTTCTTTTCGGGGATTTCAACTTCCCAAACATTGACTGGGGTAACCTCTCATCTTCCTCAATAATAGGCCCCGCAGAGAAAAGGAACTTCATTGACGTCAGTTTGAAGTTTAATTTAACACAATTAGGTTCACAGCCAACGCGCGTCACGCCTGAATGCGAAACCATTCTGGATCTTATTCTGACTAACAACCCTGATGCCCTCCTTTCCATTACATATCTGCAAGGAATTAGTGACCTTAATATCATTCTTGCCACCTTATCTTTTCTGGTAACACCAAATAAGATTCGAAATAAAACTATAACACTTTACGAAAAGAGTTATATGACGCGATAAATAATGAACTTTATGCCTTCTTTTGCAAGTTCGAAGCTGCATATCACGGTCATTCGATACAGGAAGACATGAAAATGTTTAAGAATAATTAGATAACTTGGCAAATAAAAATATACCAACTCTCAAAATCCTCACCAGCTACCAAAAACCATGGTTCACTGAACCCTTAAAAAGACTATAAAACCAAAAAGCGTCTCTATCGGCTGGCTAAAAATGACAGCTCACTTCGATGGCAAACCTACTACGAAGCAGAATATAAATAGTTGACTGCTATCCGAAGTGCAAAGCGTCATTTTATGCTACTACACTTCCAAATTTGTTGCGTGCTAACCCACGACAGATTTGGCAAGTAATAAACCCTCACCCAACACGCACTAATACTATCACCAATGGTATACAAGAAACGATTACCGATACTGACTGTGCTGATGCTTTCCTTTCCTGATTTGCTACAGTTATCACAAAAGAAATGACAACACCCATTTCTTTTCCTTTTGTCCATATGGAAAGTACAATGCCAAGCATCACATTTTATGAAGACGAAATTTCATCCATAATCCAGAAGACAAAGCTATCATCATCATTTGGCATTGGTGGTATTAACTATAAAGTTCTAAGAAATACGAGACACGCGGTTACTTCATATTTGTCATTACTGTTCTCACAGTCACTCTCTTCAGGAGCAATGCCGAATGATTGGAAAGTGGGAAATGTCGTTCCAGTCTACAAAGCAGGAAACCGAATCTCCTTGATAAATTATCGACTTATCTCACTAAGGAGCGTGCCATGCAGAATCATGGAACATGTCATCTACTCTCAAATTATTTCTTTCTTAGACTCTAGTGGCTTTTTTCATCCCTCGCATCATGAGTTCCGCAAAGGTTTCTCTTGTGAAACCCAGTTAGCTCTTTTCGATCATGACTTGCATACTAACATGGACACTAAAGTGCAAACTGACGCAATGTATTTGGATTTCGCGAAAGCCTTTGCTAAAGTATCTCACCAGCGCTTGCTACTAAAATTTGAACTGCGAAACCTGGACCGTAACGTTATAATATGGATACAAGAATTTTTGTCTAATTGTACGCAAATGGTCTTGATTAACAACAATTTATCTAGCCACCTCCCATTAACTTCCGGCGTGCCCCAAGGATCCGTCCTTGGTCCTTTCTTGTTTTAATATTTATTAATGATTCACCTCAGTATATTTCCTCTTATATACGCATGTTTGCAGACGACTGCGTCCTTTACCGCGCAATTAATAACACATCTGACCAATCTGCTCTTAAGAACGATCTAATCAGCGTTTATAATAGTGCAGTAATTCACTAATGACGCTAAATGCCAAAAAATGTAAATGCATGTACTTCACCCGACGGCGCAGTCCGTTTTCCTTCCGTTACACGATTCTTAACACACCCCTAGAGCTGGTTCAGTCTTACAAATACCTAAGAGTAACCCTATCTCATGATTTGTCTTGAAGCACACATGTCACTAACATTATCTCCGGAGCTAACAAAACCTTAGGCTTTCTTAAACGGCATTCTAAATAAAACTGCCGATTTAGAAAGCATTGTAAGCGCACAGAAATTTCATATTCTAGTAATAACTGAAATCTGGTTACATATAGTGGCGTCACCGACTCGGAAATAACACCCAATGGGTACAAAATTTACAGATACGACAGACTCCCGCGCCGATGGCATTGCTATTCTTCTGAAAGAAACGTTGAAGGCTACTAGGCTGCCTGATATTACAGGAATTGCATGCGTTGTTGTAAATGTTTCTTAATGAATGCAATTTAATTGCAGCAGGACTCTGTCATTCACAAAACTGCGACAACAGTCTTCTTCCAAAACCTTAATGAGTTCTTGTGCGCCTGCAGGAAAAAGCGCTCTGCTATGCTTCTTACGGGAGAATTAAATGTTCAATCTGCCAATTGGAATGATTTTTTCCTGAGCCTTTTCCAGTGCTTCTGAACCTTTCGTTCATATAGTATTTCTCCGCTATTTAAGTCAGCTTGTCAAAGAACCTACCCGCGCCACAACACCCTGTCAGTTCTGGACATTTTCTTGCAAATGCCACTGTTATTGGCAGAAACCCGCAAGTTCAAGTGTTCGAAGGCATATCAGACCATAAAACTCTACCTAACTTTTGAAGCAAGCTTCGATTCACAGATTAAAGAACAAGAAAGAACCTTTCATGTTTTCTCGCGTACCAATGAAATTGGTGTACTTGATGTACTGGAGTGCAAATTTTCTGCATTAAAGTTACGTGTAAATCAAATTGAACATTCAGTAGATGACCTGTGGTGCTCCTTCGAATGCCTTGTCTTAGAATGTGTGCAAAAGTTTGTTCGGTGAAGCGAAAAGTGCTGCAGAAACGCAGCCCCTGGGTAACAAAAGAAATCGTGCGGTTAGAACGTGAGCTAAAAAAAGGCAAGAAAACAACACAAGCAACGCCCCACTATTTCCACGCGTAACAGGTTGTTTGGCTTCCGTGTATTATTAGTTTAAAAAATAAAAAAGGGAATAATCATTTTCAGAAAATAACTCTAAAAAACTTTCTGATCTCATCCCCGGGGATGTTCTGGCAACACTTATCGCCGAAAACGGAAGTTCCACCCAAACTCTGTATCGCTGATACTTTTATCGCTAACAGTGCAAATATCGCAGATGCATTCAACCAGTACTTCTGCTCGGTGCTTACGCATGATGACGGTATCAGCCCAAACTTCCCAGTCTATGAACATATTATGCCAATCGGTGATGTCACTATTACTCAGGAAGGGGTGTTAGCGCTTTTGCACAATGGTGGAATTCCGAACGCTGATGAATTGCACAGGTGATGGAATTTCGAACGAATTTCTTTTCTGGTACGCCGAGTGGTGTTCAAGTTATCTAATATAATATTTAATAAATAATTGTGAAGCACCGAACTCCCAATCGAATGAAAGTACGCATAGATCGTTCCCATACCAAAAAAAAAAGAAAATCCGTCCCTCCTTAACACATTAAAAATAATTACTTTCTTGTTGACTACCAGCATGGGCTTCGTTCTGGCCGGTCTTGAGTTACGCAGTGAATGGAATTTTCGCGTGACATTTACGCTACCTATGATCTGGGCCTAGCGACGGATTACTTATTCCTTGATTTCCAAAAGGCGTTCGATACCGTCTCCCACATTCTTCTGCACAAGTTATCCTTTCTGTGCTTGCCGCACAATATACTGGACGAGTGGTTGAGCATCCGCATCGCATGAGGGAAGTGCTGGGTTCGATCCCCAGTGCCGCCGGGTACCCACCGGTGATACAATGGGTACAAGCTTTCCCCTGGCCTGGTGCTCGGCTTATTTAGGGTGAAATGCTTGGAAAAATATGGTCTTTAAACTCACCTTGAGTAATCAAAAACTACCTTGTGCCATGGCGGTCTTTGGCCATAGATGCCTTTGCACCAGAAAAAATCTATAATCATCATCATCATATTTTGCTGGATACAACGTTATTTGGCAGGACGCAGTCAAAAGGTCTCGATTAATAGCTCGCAATTGACAGACGTTCCCGTACTTTCAGGTGTGCCCCAGGGGTCAGTGCTCGGCCCGGTACTGTTTCTGATCTATGCAAATGAAATTTGCTACGGCATCACCTCCAAAATTAGATTGTACACTGATCACTGCGTCTTGTACCGAGTAATGAAACATGATTCCGACATGATAGAACTGCAACATGTCCTAAACAGTATTTCATCCTGGGTGTCGCTCCTGGCTTATGAATCTAAATGTCTCTAAGTGCAAGCATGTTCTTTTTACCCGAATGCATAAACCGATCAATACACAATACTATTTAAACACTGAAATGATCTCTCAAGTAGGCGAGGCAAAACACCTAGCAGTAACATTTAGTTCCGACTTGACATAGAACCGCTCTGTAGACGCTTTAACTCTGAAGGCTGCCCGCTCTTTAAATTTATCAAACAAAAATTTAAATATGCCCAACAAGATGTGAAAAAAACTTCTCTACGTAACAAATGTCCGCCAATCGTGGAATATGCTTTTGTCCTGTGGGACCCGTACACGCAAGTTTTTAATAACAGATTAGAAAAAATTCAGAACTGTGCCGGCTGTTTTGTGTCCCACAACTATTCGCATCCAAGCAGTACCACTGACATCAAAAGTAGCTTTGAATGACCTCTTCTGTCCTCACGGCGGGAATTTTTCCGACTCTTGTTTTTACGAGACACATTTCATTGGCGCACCGTACTGAACAGAGATGCCTATCTTTTACCACCTACGTACATTTCCCAGCGTCAATATCACCCGCATGAGATAAAAGAAATATCAGCGTGTACTTCAGTTTTTGCACAATCATTTTGTCCACGCACAATCAGTTCATGGATGCGGAAATACGGAGGGACAAAGCCTTCCGCCCCGCCCGCACTCCCACTCCGCGGATGCAGCGTTCCCGCTCGCTACCGCGGATGGGGTTCGTGCTCGAGAGACAAAGGGAAGGGACGACACAGCGTTAACACTCATATGCTATTTATTACACTTGCAATTAATACACAGAGTGGGCCAGCTAGCTACAAAACATCAACGAGGCATTCCTCGGAAATAGAAGGCTACGTAAGAAGGACTTCCGACTTACCGGCTGGGGCAGGGGCGCGACTTCGGAGGTATCGGCGGCGAACGTTTGTATGCGCCGACAGTGCTGGCCGGGTTTTCCCGTGCGCGCCGCATTCTTGGGGCAAAGCCATTCCCTAGCATTTGCTGGGAAAGGCCACCAGAGCGCGCGTTTCCTGCGCTCGCTTCGCTGACTGGAACCAGAAGTCCAGCGGCAAGGCACAACGGATCCCTGTGCGAATGCCGCGGAAGGTGACGGGAGCGTGCGGATGCAACCGCTCACGACGCTGGCCGGAACCCGAAGAGCCTCTCTCCGGTTCCGCAGAATTCCGCGTAACCTACGAGGCGGCGCTCCCGTCGCCGTTCCCTTTTCCGCCATGAGGGAGACTGCCCTCCTCGCCCAGCCGGGGGCTGTCCGTCCCGACGGCCAACGATGAAGATGGGCCGCATCGAAATGGAGGGGGGAAACAGGTTCTCTACGTCCCACCCTCCTTAAAGTCGGCGTAGGGTTGAACCCGTCTATGGATGCCATCGACAAAGGGGCCACGAGCGTTGCGGTGATGACTGCAAGACATCTCGTGACAAGGACTGGTGCCCGGTGACCTTGCTGCTCTTCGGATGATCCCGGCACCCCGCCTGTACGAGGCGCCGCCTCGTAGGTTACGCGGAATTCTGCGGAACCGGAGAGAGGCTCTTCGGGTTCCGGCCAGCGTCGTGAGCGGTTGCAGCCGCACGCTTCCGTCACCTTCCGCGGCAGGCGCACGGGGATCCGTTGTGCCTTGCCGCTGGACTTCTGGTTCCAGTCAGCGAAGCGAGCGCAGGAAACGCGCGCTCTGGTCGCCTTCCCCAGCAAATGCTAGGGAATGGCTTAGCCCCAAGAATGCTGCGCGCACGGGAACACCCGGCCGCCACTGTCGGCGCATACAAACGTTCGCCGCCGATACCTCCGAAGTCGCGCCCCCGCCTGAGCCGGTAAGTCGGAAGCCCTTCTTACGTAGCCTTCTATTTCCGAGGAATGCCTCGTTGATGTTGTGTAGATAGCTGGCCCGCTCTGCGTATTAATTGCAAGTATAATAAATAGCATATGAGTGTTTACGCTGTGTCGTCCCTTCCCTTTGTCCCTCGAGCACGAACCCCATCCGCGGTAGCGAGCGGGAACGCTGCATCCGTGGAGTGGGTGTGCGGGCGGGGCGGAAGGCTTTGTCCCCCCGTATTTCCACAATGGCGCCCAACGTGGGGCTCGAACCCAAGACCCTGAGATTAAGAATGTCATGCTCTACCGACTGAGCTAGCCGGGCTTCCTGACTGTACAGCATTTACATGCACTCTATTGGGCTGACACGGACCTCACCCCTTGGCTCCCTGACTCGACGTAATTGTATTTTCATGACCTAGTCAAACCTCTCAAGCCAATTCAACTGTGTCACGTTTCAGTAAATGACACTTTTGACAAAACTGACAGCATGGTATCATTCTGCGTTAAAATGCACAATGTGGTACGTTTGTGCAATGTTTATGGCAAGGGTTCTCAAACTTGGCTCCATGGAAGCCTTGGGTTCCTTGGTGTGCTTTCTGGGTTTCCCAAGCTCCTAACTACATGCATCCGCCATTTCCATCTTGGCTTTACCTACTTAATTTTTATGTATGCTGATACGGCAGTTGGTATGGAATCATACCAACTAACCCAGAAGAATGCTATTCATTTATACAGCCAATCTTTACTATTTGAATTTGGGAATTTTTTGGGGGAGACCTTGCGTTAGCACTCTCTTTTTCTGCACATGCATGTTAGCAAGAAATGCGGCTTCTAAGCATGATGTGAAGGCTAGGAAGGAAGGTAAGACAGGTTGCAATTCTCAGCACCATTTGAAAGCCGCTGTTTTTCCCGAAGTCTAAAAAGGTTCAGAAATCCTGCTTTATGGAGCTTAGCAAGTCGCTGGGCAACCTGCCACTGTCGCACACTCTAAGTCTTATATAACTTGTGCTATGTCAAAATGTGGCCTCCTGTTTCCAAGACACGGAACCAAGGTGCCGCCGAAGAAATTCTGTTATATAACGAATTATTACAGTATGCTAGAAAATGGAAGATCACTACTCCAGCTTCAGATAATGATCTACTCATTTATAATTTGTTAGTGCCTATTTCTTTTAGTAGACTTGTGTGCTGCTTTATACCGCCTACGTTATCAATCTATCTTTGTGCTCATGCTTTATGCTGGATCGTGTGACTGGCAGTTTTTTTTTTTGTTATACAATGTTTATTGCTGCTGGTGTTATAGATGAAAGAATGATAACTGGTGACCTAATGTTCTGACTGATCCATGGGATGCTAGTATGTGGTGAGGCTGTGGTCTGCAGTGTATGGCATGTTTTATGCAGTTGTGGTATGAAAGAAATGACGGTTTGTTGAAGCTGTGTCTGCGCCTGGTGTGTGAACCTTTCGTTATGGTGATAGTGCGACCTTGAGTTATGAACCAGGCACTCAGTCACTTGCTTTTGAAATGTACACATCTGTTACCGCTAGTTAAAAACCACCTCTCAACTGTACAGTGTGTGAGACAGTGTGTTGATTTTGTTCTTTTACCGCACTTAGGCAGAGCGTGACACAAAACAAAGAAATTTTGAGCTGTTCCTTGCAGTAACAGTACCATCTTTATCAAAGCCATTATTGTTTAGTCACTTCCTTGCTATTGCTGTTGGTGCGGGTAACCTGACAGCATACTCATCTCCCTACAGCGACTTTATTTGTGCTTGGTAGAAATTCATTGTGGAAATACGGGGGGACAAAGCCTTCCGTCCCGCCCGCACTCCCACTCCGCGGATGCAGCGTTCCCGCTCGCTACCACGGATGGGGTTCGTGCTCGAGGGACAAAGGGAAGGGACGACACAGCGTTAACACTCATATGCTATTCATTACACTTGCAATTAATACAGAGAGCGGGCCAGCTAGCTATGACATCAACGAGGCATTCCTCGGAAATAGAAGGCTACGTAAGAAGGACTTCGACTTACCAGCTGGGGCAGGGGCGCGACTTCGGAGGTATCGGCGGCGAACGTTTGTATGCGCCGACAATGGCGGCCGGGTTTTCCCGTGCGCGCCGCATTCTTGGGGCAAAGCCATTCCCTGGCATTTGCTGGGGAAGGCGACCAGATCGCGCGTTTCCTGCGCTCGTTTCGCTGCCTGGAACCAGAAGTCCAGCGGCAAGGCACAACGGATCCCCGTGCGCCTGCCGCGGAAGGTGACGGGAGCGTGCGGATGCAACCGCTCACGACGCTGGCCGGAACCCGAAGAGCCTCTCTCCGGTTCCGCAGAATTCCGCGTAACCTACGAGGCGGCGCTCCCGTCGCCGTTCCCTTTCCCCCATGAGGGAGACTTCCCTACTCGCCCAGCCGGGGGCTGTCCATCCCGACGGCCGACGATAAAGATGGGCCGCATCGAAATGGAGGGGGGAAACAGGTTCTCCACATGGAATAAACTTCCCCGCGACATAGCTGTGCCTATATCCGACCCAGAATTTTCTGTTTCGCTAAATGCCGCTCAGGTTTAACACTGATATCCTAGGTCTGTATTTCGACTTTCTGTCTGTATGTATGGCGTGGTCTATATGTCGACAAGGCCTAGAGAGAACATTCGTTCTCTTTGTCATGTTTTGAAGTAAGCAAATTTTTAGTGTGCGCTGCGACATTTCTGTGGATTTTCATTCAATTCCCAGTGTTAACTTCCGGTGATATTTCTTCACATGCTTTTGCTATGTCCTATCGGAGTCCTTGCATTATCCTCTAATATTGTGTTACTTATTTACATATTTGTTTCCTCGGTGCTAATATGTGCAGAATACTGTGGTACACACCCTACTGTGATGCCACTGCGGGCGAATGCAGGTACACGTATAAATAAAATGAAAACATAGGCCATTTTTTTACTTTGAACATGTTCTAAATTGCTCGAACACATATTATTCAAATACATATCCTTCTTTCTGAATGACATCGCATTAATTGATAACAGACGACATGGGTTTATGAGAGGGTTTTCCACTGTAACTCAGCTCATAGAAACAGTTCATGATTTAGCAGCAGCTTTAGATAAGCAAAGGAGAGTTGACATAATATTCCTCGATTTCGAAGAAGCATTTGAGCGCGTCTGTCCAAATTACTGCTGAAACTAAGACCCATACTAAAGAACAACACCCTAATTAACTGGATTCGCTTATACCT